>NW_026610823.1:0-162384 GCF_029499605.1 Hyla sarda | reverse complement strand
TTTATCTCAGGGTCCTCTAGGAGTGTGGTGTTTAATCTCCAGAGGCCCCTTTTTGCTTTTTGCTCCCCCTCTAGCTCCAGGCCCACCAAGAGGAGCTTATGATCAGAGAAGATATTCTGCTCGAGCGTGCATTTCAGGGGTTTAAAAGCTCTAGAGGAAAAAATAAAATCGATTCTGGAGCTCACTCTTCCATTGGACCATGTGGCGCCTGGGTCCTCCGGCAAGAGATCCTTCCAGCAATCTTTCAAATTAAAATCATCAATAAAATTTTTAAGCAGGTAAGAAGTGCGGTCTTTACGATTAATATCCCCACCCTGCCGGTGTTCCCCATCACGTATGCAGTTAAAATCACCTCCCACCAGCAGGGGGGAAGACCCAACACAAAACAGTGGTAAAATTTCAAATAGTTCTGCCCGCTCCTGTTTATCAGGAGGGGCATACACATTTAAAACACAAATTAAAAGTCCATTAAAATATAGATGAATTAAAAGAGCTCTGCCAGGCACAATCTCAGTTACTGTATGAATAGAAAAGGACTGGCCTCGGCAGAGCAGCCCAACACCCACAGAACGACAGTCATTTGCACCGGACCATATGGATGGGCCCAGCTTCCAGTCTTCTTTTAAGTCTTTATAGTCCATTTTACTAGGGATTCCACATTCTTGTAGCAGGCAAAGGTCAAAGTCACATGTCTCTAGATAAGAAAATAAAGCAGCCCTGCGATCAGGGCTCTTTAAGGACCTCACATTGAGTGAGGCAATTTTTACAGGGATAGGCATAGTTTATGGAGAGTCCGTGCTTGGAGAATCAAAGTCAATAATAAGCTGCGTACCGTCATCCCCCGCCTGCGGGGTCATCAGCTCCTTGATGTTCTGAGGGTCGGAGCTTGAGATCGATGATGCCCCGACCCTGAGCTCGCTCTCGTCCGAACTACGGCACGCCGCTTTCCTTTGAATGTCTTCCTCTTCTTCTTCTCTTTGTCTTTTAAATGTCACACTGCTGTCCATATCCTCTGTGTTGCTCTCACTCGATGTAATCTCTGGCCCCCGGCTGATGGATCTGCGTCTTCTTTCATCATTTGACGACTGGAACTGCTGCACAGGGGCCTGTGAGGCCTCTTTTCCGGAACCTTTGCCGCTACCTTGGGAAGTTTTCATCGCTTGTTCCCCAGCAAGCGTTGCTGAGGACTGTTGCTCCAACTTCCCCATCGATCGACGATGGCCAGTTTTACCCACCGGGTCCACTGCTGGCGGGGCAGCAAACCCTGGTTTGGCGCCACTTGTCTTCTTGGCCCTGTCCTGTATAGGCGGAGTAACAGGACCGGGCTCAGACCTGGCCACCTGGCTCCCCTTCCGGCGGGCTTTCACCGGGGCCTCTTCGTCCGGAGCAGGGCGACCCTGGGCCAAGCCAGTACCTGGCTTATGCTGCAATTTTGGGTCCACTTTTGCCCCCACCGAGGACCGTCGGCTGCCACCCGCCACAGGTGAGCCCCCTTCAGAAGTTTCGGCGGGCTCTTGAGCCAGGTAGGAAGTCGATCGACGTCTTTCAATTTCCCGGGCAGTAAACTCGATCACCCGCCCGGGCTTCGTGGAATCCCCATGGCCTCCCCCTAGCACTACCACCGGTGGGCCCCCCGATGGAGCACCAGAGGTCTTGGGCCTGGACCCATCAGTACCTACCATCTGGGGTTTGGGCATCTTAAAAAAGGACGTCTTTTGTCCTGTCCCCTCTTTGGGTGGGCCCAGCCTTGACCCACCCATCGTAGTTTTTGCTTTATGGGGACAGGAATTAAAATCGTGATTTTCCTCTCCGCAGAGGTTGCACCTTATCGTATGGCTACATCTTGAGGCTATGTGACCTTCTTGGCCACACCTATTGCAGCGAATCACACGCTCCGCGCCGCAGGTCTCCTGGGTGTGGCCAAACCTCAAGCAATTTCGGCAATACATAGGCATTTGAGGATAGAACAGGAAGCCCCGAACTCTCCCGATGGCAAAATTTGGGGGCGGATGGCAAAGACCCCCAATACCACCGGGATCCTTACGGAGCTTGACCCAGAACTTCCTCTTGCCGTTCCAGAACCGCACGGAGTTCAAGATTTTGTTTGCGAATCGCACCTCTTCGCAGTATCGCCGAAGAAAAGTGGCTATATCCTCCGTGGTCACATGAGGGCTGTGCATAGCCACCACCAACGGTATATGTTCCTCACCATAGAGGAACTGGAACGAAAGACCGTCGAGTCGATCGTCCCTCTGGTCCGCACCAGACAAGGTTGCATAGATGTTATCGCAACACGCCGTGGCCGTGAAGGTGACGGTATACAGGCCACGGCTTTCCTGGTCATTTAGACACAGGATGTCCTCCCTATTGAGGCGGAAGTAGTCAAGAAGAATCACCTCCGCAATGAAGCGGAGGTTCTTCAACTGACGATGGCTCTCCGACACCTCTATGCGGATGGTATTTCGCATCGACATTTCCCCAGAGGGGAAAGCCCAGGAGAACGGCATCTTCCACACCCAGGGACTAAGCCCCTTCCCCAATAGCAGCAGGGGCTCGGAATCCCGCTATAAAAGCGGAACCCTTACCCAAGGCAGAGGTCGGGGGTACCCTAGGTGCTTCCGAAGCTACAGGTAACGCTCAACGTACCGAAAATGCCTTCTGAGACACAAGGTCCCAGAGACAGGGGGATCGCAACCCGTTGTCCGTGGACTAAGCCCGCTCCCCAATAGCAGCAAGGGGGTGAAGTCCCTCCGTAAGGAGAGACAATCCCCCAAGGCCGAGAAGCGGGGTACCACAGACACCTTCCGACCAGACCAAATGCAGATACTACACTTGATCTTAGCCAAAAGGCCGAGAAGCGATAACCGTGAAAGGGGCGGGCCCAACAAGGTCCCCTTCATGGGCACTATCACTGCTTGCTGTCAGGGAGGCTGCCAGACAATTTTCCATGCACACTCTGGGCTGGGGGGCAGTCAACCACCAGTACACACAGCAGAACCTAAACCCATACCATTATTGCTAAGCAGCAAGACAGGGGCCCATTGCACTCCCACGGGGCCTTTTTAAATGCAATCCATAACCCGGATTCCAGGAACCCTTCTTACTCCTCCTACTTGCATGTGACACTGGGCTTAGGATCTGCATAGGAAACACACACACAAGCACACACCTACCTTTGTTGCCTGCAGATGCCTCCTTGGCTGTCCCCAAACGGTATCAAACCAACACCCACGGGAAGCTGTAAGCATAGAGGACATGCCTGCACCCCATTGGACTTACCTGTGTGGGTTAAATCCGGGTTATTTGACAACCTATGGCGGTGATGGTTCTGCTCAGGCAGAGCAGTGCTGATGCTCCTCATAAAGCTGTCGCTGCTGTGAAGGTTCTAGGTGACATCACAAATCCCTATGGTTACATACACAACAAAGCTGGGTTGTTGTTGTTTACACTCTGCAAGGCCTGTGGAAGTGAGTGACATCATAGCACTGTAGTTCTGAGGGTTCTAGATGGATGCAACAATCTCCTGTTGCTTCTATGAAGGCCATAATAGACGACATCACCAAACAGCTCCATAGTCACATACACAGCAAAGGAGAGATGTTGTTTACACCTAGTGATGTCAGTGGTATTGAGTGACATCACAGCACAGTGCTAAGGCTCCTGGGCCTGGACACAGCAGCGGCTGCAATATCTCAACGGAGAATACGTTTATATATATGTGTGTGTGTGCGCGTACATATATATATATATATATATATATATATATATATATATATATTTCTCCGCCGAAATCACTTTTAAACCCATTTCCACCTTTTTTTCCCTTCTCTTCCTCTTACTTTTTTTTCACGTTTTTTTACGTTTTTCTCCTTTTCGCCTCTTTTCTGGGCGTATTATTCTTCTTTTTCTTCTTTTTTTTCGTCTAATGCATACCCCATCAGTGCAGCAATGCTTATTCAATACCGCCAGCAGATGGAGACACTGGGGGATAATTTTCTAAGGATTTATACTGATTTTTCCTGTCTGAATTTGTCGCACAGAAAGTTGCAGGCCAAATATGTGTGACATTTCTGCGACTTTAGCTTCTAGAGCATTTTTACAACATTATACATAGGTGCTGAATACATAAAAAGCGACTGTTCAGCGACAGACAAGTCGCATCGGCTGAAAGTAGGCCAGAATGTCAGTCCATGTTGGAGCAGGTTTAGATACAGTCTAAAGTATAGATCTCAAAGTCTGTGCACAGAATTTAGCAAGGGCCTCGCACCTTGTGATGCATCAGGTAGGTGCACAATAGCATAGCCTAACCCTCTGTACTTTGGTCTATATTGATGCGGGACATAGACAGCCAGCTGATGACCAATCCATTAGTGCAATGGATGGCTGGAAGCATTTGTCTTTGCCTTTGCAATACCACAGAAGCAATGCATGGTCAATGTACAGCAATGACACACCTGTGTGAACAGCCAGGAGACCCCCCCCCCCCCCCCATGTTATGTTACATAGTTACATAGTTAGTACGGTCGAAAAAAGACATATGTCCATCAAGTTCAACCAGGGAATTAAGGGGTAGGGGTGTGGCGCGATATTGGGGAAGGGATGAGATTTTATATTTCTTCATAAGCATTAATCTTATTTTGTCAATTAGGAACATTCAGCACCCACCCGCTATCAAGGCAGCTGCCTATCATGTCATGCCCTACCTGCACAGGTGTGCTGGCTACTCAAATGATCCAATTAAGGAGGCCATTTAGTCAGCAGCAGCAGAAGTCCTGTGCCTGGACGCTCCAACAGCGGCCAGACACAAGCAGAAGCAGCAGAAGCAGCAGCAGCAGCACCACCTTTTGTTTTTTGGCTGCAGCAGCAAGGCCCACAGGGCTGGCTAGCTGGCTAGCCAGCAAGCAGGTAGCAATGAAAGTAGGAATCTTTCTTTTTAACCCTGTAAGGGGGTGGTGCACTGTACCCGAAGATACTGCCATATCGGGTCAATGCATAGGGCGACGGAAGCAAGCTTCGAAATCGGCCCCCGTTCTCAAAAATCCATTTAATATATGGTCCCCAGATAGGGGACGTATCAGATATTAAACTGATAAGAACAGATACTACACTTGATCTTAGCCAAAAGGCCGAGAAGCGATAACCGTGAAAGGGGCGGGCCCAACAAGGTCCCCTTCATGGGCACTATCACTGCTTGCTGTCAGGGAGGCTGCCAGACAATTTTCCATGCACACTCTGGGCTGGGGGGCAGTCAACCACCAGTACACACAGCAGAACCTAAACCCATACCATTATTGCTAAGCAGCAAGACAGGGGCCCATTGCACTCCCACGGGGCCTTTTTAAATGCAATCCATAACCCGGATTTGCCAGGAACCCTTCTTACTCCTCCTACTTGCATGTGACACTGGGCTTAGGATCTGCAGCATAGGAAACACACACACAAGCACACACCTACCTTTGTTGCCTGCAGATGCCTCCTTGGCTGTCCCCAAACGGTATCAAACCAACACCCACGGGAAGCTGTAAGCATAGAGGACATGCCTGCACCCCATTGGACTTACCTGTGTGGGTTAAATCCGGGTTATTTGACAACCTATGGCGGTGATGGTTCTGCTCAGGCAGAGCAGTGCTGATGCTCCTCATAAAGCTGTCGCTGCTGTGAAGGTTCTAGGTGACATCACAAATCCCTATGGTTACATACACAACAAAGCTGGGTTGTTGTTTACACTCTGCAAGGCCTGTGGAAGTGAGTGACATCATAGCACTGTAGTTCTGAGGGTTCTAGATGGATGCAACAATCTCCTGTTGCTTCTATGAAGGCCATAATAGACGACATCACCAAACAGCTCCATAGTCACATACACAGCAAAGGAGAGATGTTGTTTACACCTAGTGATGTCAGTGGTATTGAGTGACATCACAGCACAGTGCTAAGGCTCCTGGGCCTGGACACAGCAGCGGCTGCAATATCTCAACGGAGAATACGTTTATATATATGTGTGTGTGTGCGCGTATATATATATATATATATATATATATATATATATATATATATATATTTCTCCGCCGAAATCACTTTTAAACCCATTTCCACCTTTTTTTCCCTTCTCTTCCTCTTACTTTTTTTTCACGTTTTTTTACGTTTTTCTCCTTTTCGCCTCTTTTCTGGGCGTATTATTCTTCTTTTTCTTCTTTTTTTTCGTCTAATGCATACCCCATCAGTGCAGCAATGCTTATTCAATACCGCCAGCAGATGGAGACACTGGGGGATAATTTTCTAAGGATTTATACTGATTTTTCCTGTCTGAATTTGTCGCACAGAAAGTTGCAGGCCAAATATGTGTGACATTTCTGCGACTTTAGCTTCTAGAGCATTTTTACAACATTATACATAGGTGCTGAATACATAAAAAGCGACTGTTCAGCGACAGACAAGTCGCATCGGCTGAAAGTAGGCCAGAATGTCAGTCCATGTTGGAGCAGGTTTAGATACAGTCTAAAGTATAGATCTCAAAGTCTGTGCACAGAATTTAGCAAGGGCCTCGCACCTTCTGATGCATCAGGTAGGTGCACAATAGCATAGCCTAACCCTCTGTACTTTGGTCTATATTGATGCGGGACATAGACAGCCAGCTGATGACCAATCCATTAGTGCAATGGATGGCTGGAAGCATTTGTCTTTGCCTTTGCAATACCACAGAAGCAATGCATGGTCAATGTACAGCAATGACACACCTGTGTGAACAGCCAGGAGACCCCCCCATGTTATGTTACATAGTTACATAGTTAGTACGGTCGAAAAAAGACATATGTCCATCAAGTTCAACCAGGGAATTAAGGGGTAGGGGTGTGGCGCGATATTGGGGAAGGGATGAGATTTTATATTTCTTCATAAGCATTAATCTTATTTTGTCAATTAGGAACATTCAGCACCCACCCGCTATCAAGGCAGCTGCCTATCATGTCATGCCCTACCTGCACAGGTGTGCTGGCTACTCAAATGATCCAATTAAGGAGGCCATTTATTCAGCAGCAGCAGAAGTCCTGTGCCTGGACGCTCCAACAGCGGCCAGACACAAGCAGAAGCAGCAGAAGCAGCAGCAGCAGCACCACCTTTTGTTTTTTGGCTGCAGCAGCAAGGCCCACAGGGCTGGCTAGCTGGCTAGCCAGCAAGCAGGTAGCAATGAAAGTAGGAATCTTTCTTTTTAACCCTGTAAGGGGGTGGTGCACTGTACCCGAAGATACTGCCATATCGGGTCAATGCATAGGGCGACGGAAGCAAGCTTCGAAATCGGCCCCCGTTCTCAAAAATCCATTTAATATATGGTCCCCAGATAGGGGACGTATCAGATATTAAACTGATAAGAACAGATACTACACTTGATCTTAGCCAAAAGGCCGAGAAGCGATAACCGTGAAAGGGGCGGGCCCAACAAGGTCCCCTTCATGGGCACTATCACTGCTTGCTGTCAGGGAGGCTGCCAGACAATTTTCCATGCACACTCTGGGCTGGGGGGCAGTCAACCACCAGTACACACAGCAGAACCTAAACCCATACCATTATTGCTAAGCAGCAAGACAGGGGCCCATTGCACTCCCACGGGGCCTTTTTAAATGCAATCCATAACCCGGATTTGCCAGGAACCCTTCTTACTCCTCCTACTTGCATGTGACACTGGGCTTAGGATTGCATAGGAAACACACACACAAGCACACACCTACCTTTGTTGCCTGCAGATGCCTCCTTGGCTGTCCCCAAACGGTATCAAACCAACACCCACGGGAAGCTGTAAGCATAGAGGACATGCCTGCACCCCATTGGACTTACCTGTGTGGGTTAAATCCGGGTTATTTGACAACCTATGGCGGTGATGGTTCTGCTCAGGCAGAGCAGTGCTGATGCTCCTCATAAAGCTGTCGCTGCTGTGAAGGTTCTAGGTGACATCACAAATCCCTATGGTTACATACACAACAAAGCTGGGTTGTTGTTGTTTACACTCTGCAAGGCCTGTGGAAGTGAGTGACATCATAGCACTGTAGTTCTGAGGGTTCTAGATGGATGCAACAATCTCCTGTTGCTTCTATGAAGGCCATAATAGACGACATCACCAAACAGCTCCATAGTCACATACACAGCAAAGGAGAGATGTTGTTTACACCTAGTGATGTCAGTGGTATTGAGTGACATCACAGCACAGTGCTAAGGCTCCTGGGCCTGGACACAGCAGCGGCTGCAATATCTCAACGGAGAATACGTTTATATATATGTGTGTGTGTGCGCGTATATATATATATATATATATATATATATATATATATATATATATTTCTCCGCCGAAATCACTTTTAAACCCATTTCCACCTTTTTTTCCCTTCTCTTCCTCTTACTTTTTTTTCACGTTTTTTTACGTTTTTCTCCTTTTCGCCTCTTTTCTGGGCGTATTATTCTTCTTTTTCTTCTTTTTTTTCGTCTAATGCATACCCCATCAGTGCAGCAATGCTTATTCAATACCGCCAGCAGATGGAGACACTGGGGGATAATTTTCTAAGGATTTATACTGATTTTTCCTGTCTGAATTTGTCGCACAGAAAGTTGCAGGCCAAATATGTGTGACATTTCTGCGACTTTAGCTTCTAGAGCATTTTTACAACATTATACATAGGTGCTGAATACATAAAAAGCGACTGTTCAGCGACAGACAAGTCGCATCGGCTGAAAGTAGGCCAGAATGTCAGTCCATGTTGGAGCAGGTTTAGATACAGTCTAAAGTATAGATCTCAAAGTCTGTGCACAGAATTTAGCAAGGGCCTCGCACCTTCTGATGCATCAGGTAGGTGCACAATAGCATAGCCTAACCCTCTGTACTTTGGTCTATATTGATGCGGGACATAGACAGCCAGCTGATGACCAATCCATTAGTGCAATGGATGGCTGGAAGCATTTGTCTTTGCCTTTGCAATACCACAGAAGCAATGCATGGTCAATGTACAGCAATGACACACCTGTGTGAACAGCCAGGAGACCCCCCCCCCCCCCCCCATGTTATGTTACATAGTTACATAGTTAGTACGGTCGAAAAAAGACATATGTCCATCAAGTTCAACCAGGGAATTAAGGGGTAGGGGTGTGGCGCGATATTGGGGAAGGGATGAGATTTTATATTTCTTCATAAGCATTAATCTTATTTTGTCAATTAGGAACATTCAGCACCCACCCGCTATCAAGGCAGCTGCCTATCATGTCATGCCCTACCTGCACAGGTGTGCTGGCTACTCAAATGATCCAATTAAGGAGGCCATTTAGTCAGCAGCAGCAGAAGTCCTGTGCCTGGACGCTCCAACAGCGGCCAGACACAAGCAGAAGCAGCAGAAGCAGCAGCAGCAGCACCACCTTTTGTTTTTTGGCTGCAGCAGCAAGGCCCACAGGGCTGGCTAGCTGGCTAGCCAGCAAGCAGGTAGCAATGAAAGTAGGAATCTTTCTTTTTAACCCTGTAAGGGGGTGGTGCACTGTACCCGAAGATACTGCCATATCGGGTCAATGCATAGGGCGACGGAAGCAAGCTTCGAAATCGGCCCCCGTTCTCAAAAATCCATTTAATATATGGTCCCCAGATAGGGGACGTATCAGATATTAAACTGATAAGAACAGATACTACACTTGATCTTAGCCAAAAGGCCGAGAAGCGATAACCGTGAAAGGGGCGGGCCCAACAAGGTCCCCTTCATGGGCACTATCACTGCTTGCTGTCAGGGAGGCTGCCAGACAATTTTCCATGCACACTCTGGGCTGGGGGGCAGTCAACCACCAGTACACACAGCAGAACCTAAACCCATACCATTATTGCTAAGCAGCAAGACAGGGGCCCATTGCACTCCCACGGGGCCTTTTTAAATGCAATCCATAACCCGGATTTGCCAGGAACCCTTCTTACTCCTCCTACTTGCATGTGACACTGGGCTTAGGATCTGCATAGGAAACACACACACAAGCACACACCTACCTTTGTTGCCTGCAGATGCCTCCTTGGCTGTCCCCAAACGGTATCAAACCAACACCCACGGGAAGCTGTAAGCATAGAGGACATGCCTGCACCCCATTGGACTTACCTGTGTGGGTTAAATCCGGGTTATTTGACAACCTATGGCGGTGATGGTTCTGCTCAGGCAGAGCAGTGCTGATGCTCCTCATAAAGCTGTCGCTGCTGTGAAGGTTCTAGGTGACATCACAAATCCCTATGGTTACATACACAACAAAGCTGGGTTGTTGTTGTTTACACTCTGCAAGGCCTGTGGAAGTGAGTGACATCATAGCACTGTAGTTCTGAGGGTTCTAGATGGATGCAACAATCTCCTGTTGCTTCTATGAAGGCCATAATAGACGACATCACCAAACAGCTCCATAGTCACATACACAGCAAAGGAGAGATGTTGTTTACACCTAGTGATGTCAGTGGTATTGAGTGACATCACAGCACAGTGCTAAGGCTCCTGGGCCTGGACACAGCAGCGGCTGCAATATCTCAACGGAGAATACGTTTATATATATGTGTGTGTGTGCGCGTATGTATATATATATATATATATATATATATATATATATATATATATATATCTCCGCCGAAATCACTTTTAAACCCATTTCCACCTTTTTTTCCCTTCTCTTCCTCTTACTTTTTTTTCACGTTTTTTTACGTTTTTCTCCTTTTCGCCTCTTTTCTGGGCGTATTATTCTTCTTTTTCTTCTTTTTTTTCGTCTAATGCATACCCCATCAGTGCAGCAATGCTTATTCAATACCGCCAGCAGATGGAGACACTGGGGGATAATTTTCTAAGGATTTATACTGATTTTTCCTGTCTGAATTTGTCGCACAGAAAGTTGCAGGCCAAATATGTGTGACATTTCTGCGACTTTAGCTTCTAGAGCATTTTTACAACATTATACATAGGTGCTGAATACATAAAAAGCGACTGTTCAGCGACAGACAAGTCGCATCGGCTGAAAGTAGGCCAGAATGTCAGTCCATGTTGGAGCAGGTTTAGATACAGTCTAAAGTATAGATCTCAAAGTCTGTGCACAGAATTTAGCAAGGGCCTCGCACCTTCTGATGCATCAGGTAGGTGCACAATAGCATAGCCTAACCCTCTGTACTTTGGTCTATATTGATGCGGGACATAGACAGCCAGCTGATGACCAATCCATTAGTGCAATGGATGGCTGGAAGCATTTGTCTTTGCCTTTGCAATACCACAGAAGCAATGCATGGTCAATGTACAGCAATGACACACCTGTGTGAACAGCCAGGAGACCCCCCCCCATGTTATGTTACATAGTTACATAGTTAGTACGGTCGAAAAAAGACATATGTCCATCAAGTTCAACCAGGGAATTAAGGGGTAGGGGTGTGGCGCGATATTGGGGAAGGGATGAGATTTTATATTTCTTCATAAGCATTAATCTTATTTTGTCAATTAGGAACATTCAGCACCCACCCGCTATCAAGGCAGCTGCCTATCATGTCATGCCCTACCTGCACAGGTGTGCTGGCTACTCAAATGATCCAATTAAGGAGGCCATTTAGTCAGCAGCAGCAGAAGTCCTGTGCCTGGACGCTCCAACAGCGGCCAGACACAAGCAGAAGCAGCAGAAGCAGCAGCAGCAGCACCACCTTTTGTTTTTTGGCTGCAGCAGCAAGGCCCACAGGGCTGGCTAGCTGGCTAGCCAGCAAGCAGGTAGCAATGAAAGTAGGAATCTTTCTTTTTAACCCTGTAAGGGGGTGGTGCACTGTACCCGAAGATACTGCCATATCGGGTCAATGCATAGGGCGACGGAAGCAAGCTTCGAAATCGGCCCCCGTTCTCAAAAATCCATTTAATATATGGTCCC
The DNA here is from genome assembly GCF_029499605.1 of Hyla sarda. Taxonomy (NCBI): domain Eukaryota; kingdom Metazoa; phylum Chordata; class Amphibia; order Anura; family Hylidae; genus Hyla; species Hyla sarda. The sequence goes on along the minus strand of NW_026610823.1, from coordinate 150,501 downwards.
CAGATAGGGGACGTATCAGATATTAAACTGATAAGAACAGATACTACACTTGATCTTAGCCAAAAGGCCGAGAAGCGATAACCGTGAAAGGGGCGGGCCCAACAAGGTCCCCTTCATGGGCACTATCACTGCTTGCTGTCAGGGAGGCTGCCAGACAATTTTCCATGCACACTCTGGGCTGGGGGGCAGTCAACCACCAGTACACACAGCAGAACCTAAACCCATACCATTATTGCTAAGCAGCAAGACAGGGGCCCATTGCACTCCCACGGGGCCTTTTTAAATGCAATCCATAACCCGGATTTGCCAGGAACCCTTCTTACTCCTCCTACTTGCATGTGACACTGGGCTTAGGATCTGCATAGGAAACACACACACAAGCACACACCTACCTTTGTTGCCTGCAGATGCCTCCTTGGCTGTCCCCAAACGGTATCAAACCAACACCCACGGGAAGCTGTAAGCATAGAGGACATGCCTGCACCCCATTGGACTTACCTGTGTGGGTTAAATCCGGGTTATTTGACAACCTATGGCGGTGATGGTTCTGCTCAGGCAGAGCAGTGCTGATGCTCCTCATAAAGCTGTCGCTGCTGTGAAGGTTCTAGGTGACATCACAAATCCCTATGGTTACATACACAACAAAGCTGGGTTGTTGTTGTTTACACTCTGCAAGGCCTGTGGAAGTGAGTGACATCATAGTACTGTAGTTCTGAGGGTTCTAGATGGATGCAACAATCTCCTGTTGCTTCTATGAAGGCCATAATAGACGACATCACCAAACAGCTCCATAGTCACATACACAGCAAAGGAGAGATGTTGTTTACACCTAGTGATGTCAGTGGTATTGAGTGACATCACAGCACAGTGCTAAGGCTCCTGGGCCTGGACACAGCAGCGGCTGCAATATCTCAACGGAGAATACGTTTATATATATGTGTGTGTGTGCGCGTATATATATATATATATATATATATATATATATATATATTTCTCCGCCGAAATCACTTTTAAACCCATTTCCACCTTTTTTTCCCTTCTCTTCCTCTTACTTTTTTTTCACGTTTTTTTACGTTTTTCTCCTTTTCGCCTCTTTTCTGGGCGTATTATTCTTCTTTTTCTTCTTTTTTTTCGTCTAATGCATACCCCATCAGTGCAGCAATGCTTATTCAATACCGCCAGCAGATGGAGACACTGGGGGATAATTTTCTAAGGATTTATACTGATTTTTCCTGTCTGAATTTGTCGCACAGAAAGTTGCAGGCCAAATATGTGTGACATTTCTGCGACTTTAGCTTCTAGAGCATTTTTACAACATTATACATAGGTGCTGAATACATAAAAAGCGACTGTTCAGCGACAGACAAGTCGCATCGGCTGAAAGTAGGCCAGAATGTCAGTCCATGTTGGAGCAGGTTTAGATACAGTCTAAAGTATAGATCTCAAAGTCTGTGCACAGAATTTAGCAAGGGCCTCGCACCTTCTGATGCATCAGGTAGGTGCACAATAGCATAGCCTAACCCTCTGTACTTTGGTCTATATTGATGCGGGACATAGACAGCCAGCTGATGACCAATCCATTAGTGCAATGGATGGCTGGAAGCATTTGTCTTTGCCTTTGCAATACCACAGAAGCAATGCATGGTCAATGTACAGCAATGACACACCTGTGTGAACAGCCAGGAGACCCCCCCCCCCCCCCCCCCATGTTATGTTACATAGTTACATAGTTAGTACGGTCGAAAAAAGACATATGTCCATCAAGTTCAACCAGGGAATTAAGGGGTAGGGGTGTGGCGCGATATTGGGGAAGGGATGAGATTTTATATTTCTTCATAAGCATTAATCTTATTTTGTCAATTAGGAACATTCAGCACCCACCCGCTATCAAGGCAGCTGCCTATCATGTCATGCCCTACCTGCACAGGTGTGCTGGCTACTCAAATGATCCAATTAAGGAGGCCATTTAGTCAGCAGCAGCAGAAGTCCTGTGCCTGGACGCTCCAACAGCGGCCAGACACAAGCAGAAGCAGCAGAAGCAGCACCACCTTTTGTTTTTTGGCTGCAGCAGCAAGGCCCACAGGGCTGGCTAGCTGGCTAGCCAGCAAGCAGGTAGCAATGAAAGTAGGAATCTTTCTTTTTAACCCTGTAAGGGGGTGGTGCACTGTACCCGAAGATACTGCCATATCGGGTCAATGCATAGGGCGACGGAAGCAAGCTTCGAAATCGGCCCCCGTTCTCAAAAATCCATTTAATATATGGTCCCCAGATAGGGGACGTATCAGATATTAAACTGATAAGAACAGATACTACACTTGATCTTAGCCAAAAGGCCGAGAAGCGATAACCGTGAAAGGGGCGGGCCCAACAAGGTCCCCTTCATGGGCACTATCACTGCTTGCTGTCAGGGAGGCTGCCAGACAATTTTCCATGCACACTCTGGGCTGGGGGGCAGTCAACCACCAGTACACACAGCAGAACCTAAACCCATACCATTATTGCTAAGCAGCAAGACAGGGGCCCATTGCACTCCCACGGGGCCTTTTTAAATGCAATCCATAACCCGGATTTGCCAGGAACCCTTCTTACTCCTCCTACTTGCATGTGACACTGGGCTTAGGATCTGCATAGGAAACACACACACAAGCACACACCTACCTTTGTTGCCTGCAGATGCCTCCTTGGCTGTCCCCAAACGGTATCAAACCAACACCCACGGGAAGCTGTAAGCATAGAGGACATGCCTGCACCCCATTGGACTTACCTGTGTGGGTTAAATCCGGGTTATTTGACAACCTATGGCGGTGATGGTTCTGCTCAGGCAGAGCAGTGCTGATGCTCCTCATAAAGCTGTCGCTGCTGTGAAGGTTCTAGGTGACATCACAAATCCCTATGGTTACATACACAACAAAGCTGGGTTGTTGTTGTTTACACTCTGCAAGGCCTGTGGAAGTGAGTGACATCATAGCACTGTAGTTCTGAGGGTTCTAGATGGATGCAACAATCTCCTGTTGCTTCTATGAAGGCCATAATAGACGACATCACCAAACAGCTCCATAGTCACATACACAGCAAAGGAGAGATGTTGTTTACACCTAGTGATGTCAGTGGTATTGAGTGACATCACAGCACAGTGCTAAGGCTCCTGGGCCTGGACACAGCAGCGGCTGCAATATCTCAACGGAGAATACGTTTATATATATGTGTGTGTGTGCGCGTATATATATATATATATATATATATATATATATATATATATATATATATTTCTCCGCCGAAATCACTTTTAAACCCATTTCCACCTTTTTTTCCCTTCTCTTCCTCTTACTTTTTTTTCACGTTTTTTTACGTTTTTCTCCTTTTCGCCTCTTTTCTGGGCGTATTATTCTTCTTTTTCTTCTTTTTTTTCGTCTAATGCATACCCCATCAGTGCAGCAATGCTTATTCAATACCGCCAGCAGATGGAGACACTGGGGGATAATTTTCTAAGGATTTATACTGATTTTTCCTGTCTGAATTTGTCGCACAGAAAGTTGCAGGCCAAATATGTGTGACATTTCTGCGACTTTAGCTTCTAGAGCATTTTTACAACATTATACATAGGTGCTGAATACATAAAAAGCGACTGTTCAGCGACAGACAAGTCGCATCGGCTGAAAGTAGGCCAGAATGTCAGTCCATGTTGGAGCAGGTTTAGATACAGTCTAAAGTATAGATCTCAAAGTCTGTGCACAGAATTTAGCAAGGGCCTCGCACCTTCTGATGCATCAGGTAGGTGCACAATAGCATAGCCTAACCCTCTGTACTTTGGTCTATATTGATGCGGGACATAGACAGCCAGCTGATGACCAATCCATTAGTGCAATGGATGGCTGGAAGCATTTGTCTTTGCCTTTGCAATACCACAGAAGCAATGCATGGTCAATGTACAGCAATGACACACCTGTGTGAACAGCCAGGAGACCCCCCCCCCCCCCATGTTATGTTACATAGTTACATAGTTAGTACGGTCGAAAAAAGACATATGTCCATCAAGTTCAACCAGGGAATTAAGGGGTAGGGGTGTGGCGCGATATTGGGGAAGGGATGAGATTTTATATTTCTTCATAAGCATTAATCTTATTTTGTCAATTAGGAACATTCAGCACCCACCCGCTATCAAGGCAGCTGCCTATCATGTCATGCCCTACCTGCACAGGTGTGCTGGCTACTCAAATGATCCAATTAAGGAGGCCATTTAGTCAGCAGCAGCAGAAGTCCTGTGCCTGGACGCTCCAACAGCGGCCAGACACAAGCAGAAGCAGCAGAAGCAGCAGCAGCAGCACCACCTTTTGTTTTTTGGCTGCAGCAGCAAGGCCCACAGGGCTGGCTAGCTGGCTAGCCAGCAAGCAGGTAGCAATGAAAGTAGGAATCTTTATTTTTAACCCTGTAAGGGGGTGGTGCACTGTACCCGAAGATACTGCCATATCGGGTCAATGCATAGGGCGACGGAAGCAAGCTTCGAAATCGGCCCCCGTTCTCAAAAATCCATTTAATATATGGTCCCCAGATAGGGGACGTATCAGATATTAAACTGATAAGAACAGATACTACACTTGATCTTAGCCAAAAGGCCGAGAAGCGATAACCGTGAAAGGGGCGGGCCCAACAAGGTCCCCTTCATGGGCACTATCACTGCTTGCTGTCAGGGAGGCTGCCAGACAATTTTCCATGCACACTCTGGGCTGGGGGGCAGTCAACCACCAGTACACACAGCAGAACCTAAACCCATACCATTATTGCTAAGCAGCAAGACAGGGGCCCATTGCACTCCCACGGGGCCTTTTTAAATGCAATCCATAACCCGGATTTGCCAGGAACCCTTCTTACTCCTCCTACTTGCATGTGACACTGGGCTTAGGATCTGCATAGGAAACACACACACAAGCACACACCTACCTTTGTTGCCTGCAGATGCCTCCTTGGCTGTCCCCAAACGGTATCAAACCAACACCCACGGGAAGCTGTAAGCATAGAGGACATGCCTGCACCCCATTGGACTTACCTGTGTGGGTTAAATCCGGGTTATTTGACAACCTATGGCGGTGATGGTTCTGCTCAGGCAGAGCAGTGCTGATGCTCCTCATAAAGCTGTCGCTGCTGTGAAGGTTCTAGGTGACATCACAAATCCCTATGGTTACATACACAACAAAGCTGGGTTGTTGTTGTTTACACTCTGCAAGGCCTGTGGAAGTGAGTGACATCATAGCACTGTAGTTCTGAGGGTTCTAGATGGATGCAACAATCTCCTGTTGCTTCTATGAAGGCCATAATAGACGACATCACCAAACAGCTCCATAGTCACATACACAGCAAAGGAGAGATGTTGTTTACACCTAGTGATGTCAGTGGTATTGAGTGACATCACAGCACAGTGCTAAGGCTCCTGGGCCTGGACACAGCAGCGGCTGCAATATCTCAACGGAGAATACGTTTATATATATGTGTGTGTGTGCGCGTATATATATATATATATATATATATATATATATATATATATATTTCTCCGCCGAAATCACTTTTAAACCCATTTCCACCTTTTTTTCCCTTCTCTTCCTCTTACTTTTTTTTCACGTTTTTTTACGTTTTTCTCCTTTTCGCCTCTTTTCTGGGCGTATTATTCTTCTTTTTCTTCTTTTTTTTCGTCTAATGCATACCCCATCAGTGCAGCAATGCTTATTCAATACCGCCAGCAGATGGAGACACTGGGGGATAATTTTCTAAGGATTTATACTGATTTTTCCTGTCTGAATTTGTCGCACAGAAAGTTGCAGGCCAAATATGTGTGACATTTCTGCGACTTTAGCTTCTAGAGCATTTTTACAACATTATACATAGGTGCTGAATACATAAAAAGCGACTGTTCAGCGACAGACAAGTCGCATCGGCTGAAAGTAGGCCAGAATGTCAGTCCATGTTGGAGCAGGTTTAGATACAGTCTAAAGTATAGATCTCAAAGTCTGTGCACAGAATTTAGCAAGGGCCTCGCACCTTCTGATGCATCAGGTAGGTGCACAATAGCATAGCCTAACCCTCTGTACTTTGGTCTATATTGATGCGGGACATAGACAGCCAGCTGATGACCAATCCATTAGTGCAATGGATGGCTGGAAGCATTTGTCTTTGCCTTTGCAATACCACAGAAGCAATGCATGGTCAATGTACAGCAATGACACACCTGTGTGAACAGCCAGGAGACCCCCCCCCCCCCCCCCATGTTATGTTACATAGTTACATAGTTAGTACGGTCGAAAAAAGACATATGTCCATCAAGTTCAACCAGGGAATTAAGGGGTAGGGGTGTGGCGCGATATTGGGGAAGGGATGAGATTTTATATTTCTTCATAAGCATTAATCTTATTTTGTCAATTAGGAACATTCAGCACCCACCCGCTATCAAGGCAGCTGCCTATCATGTCATGCCCTACCTGCACAGGTGTGCTGGCTACTCAAATGATCCAATTAAGGAGGCCATTTAGTCAGCAGCAGCAGAAGTCCTGTGCCTGGACGCTCCAACAGCGGCCAGACACAAGCAGAAGCAGCAGAAGCAGCAGCAGCAGCACCACCTTTTGTTTTTTGGCTGCAGCAGCAAGGCCCACAGGGCTGGCTAGCTGGCTAGCCAGCAAGCAGGTAGCAATGAAAGTAGGAATCTTTCTTTTTAACCCTGTAAGGGGGTGGTGCACTGTACCCGAAGATACTGCCATATCGGGTCAATGCATAGGGCGACGGAAGCAAGCTTCGAAATCGGCCCCCGTTCTCAAAAATCCATTTAATATATGGTCCCCAGATAGGGGACGTATCAGATATTAAACTGATAAGAACAGATACTACACTTGATCTTAGCCAAAAGGCCGAGAAGCGATAACCGTGAAAGGGGCGGGCCCAACAAGGTCCCCTTCATGGGCACTATCACTGCTTGCTGTCAGGGAGGCTGCCAGACAATTTTCCATGCACACTCTGGGCTGGGGGGCAGTCAACCACCAGTACACACAGCAGAACCTAAACCCATACCATTATTGCTAAGCAGCAAGACAGGGGCCCATTGCACTCCCACGGGGCCTTTTTAAATGCAATCCATAACCCGGATTTGCCAGGAACCCTTCTTACTCCTCCTACTTGCATGTGACACTGGGCTTAGGATCTGCATAGGAAACACACACACAAGCACACACCTACCTTTGTTGCCTGCAGATGCCTCCTTGGCTGTCCCCAAACGGTATCAAACCAACACCCACGGGAAGCTGTAAGCATAGAGGACATGCCTGCACCCCATTGGACTTACCTGTGTGGGTTAAATCCGGGTTATTTGACAACCTATGGCGGTGATGGTTCTGCTCAGGCAGAGCAGTGCTGATGCTCCTCATAAAGCTGTCGCTGCTGTGAAGGTTCTAGGTGACATCACAAATCCCTATGGTTACATACACAACAAAGCTGGGTTGTTGTTGTTTACACTCTGCAAGGCCTGTGGAAGTGAGTGACATCATAGCACTGTAGTTCTGAGGGTTCTAGATGGATGCAACAATCTCCTGTTGCTTCTATGAAGGCCATAATAGACGACATCACCAAACAGCTCCATAGTCACATACACAGCAAAGGAGAGATGTTGTTTACACCTAGTGATGTCAGTGGTATTGAGTGACATCACAGCACAGTGCTAAGGCTCCTGGGCCTGGACACAGCAGCGGCTGCAATATCTCAACGGAGAATACGTTTATATATATGTGTGTGTGTGCGCGTATATATATATATATATATATATATATATATATATATATATATATATATATTCTCCGCCGAAATCACTTTTAAACCCATTTCCACCTTTTTTTCCCTTCTCTTCCTCTTACTTTTTTTTCACGTTTTTTTACGTTTTTCTCCTTTTCGCCTCTTTTCTGGGCGTATTATTCTTCTTTTTCTTCTTTTTTTTCGTCTAATGCATACCCCATCAGTGCAGCAATGCTTATTCAATACCGCCAGCAGATGGAGACACTGGGGGATAATTTTCTAAGGATTTATACTGATTTTTCCTGTCTGAATTTGTCGCACAGAAAGTTGCAGGCCAAATATGTGTGACATTTCTGCGACTTTAGCTTCTAGAGCATTTTTACAACATTATACATAGGTGCTGAATACATAAAAAGCGACTGTTCAGCGACAGACAAGTCGCATCGGCTGAAAGTAGGCCAGAATGTCAGTCCATGTTGGAGCAGGTTTAGATACAGTCTAAAGTATAGATCTCAAAGTCTGTGCACAGAATTTAGCAAGGGCCTCGCACCTTCTGATGCATCAGGTAGGTGCACAATAGCATAGCCTAACCCTCTGTACTTTGGTCTATATTGATGCGGGACATAGACAGCCAGCTGATGACCAATCCATTAGTGCAATGGATGGCTGGAAGCATTTGTCTTTGCCTTTGCAATACCACAGAAGCAATGCATGGTCAATGTACAGCAATGACACACCTGTGTGAACAGCCAGGAGACCCCCCCCCCCCCCCCATGTTATGTTATGTTACATAGTTACATAGTTAGTACGGTCGAAAAAAGACATATGTCCATCAAGTTCAACCAGGGAATTAAGGGGTAGGGGTGTGGCGCGATATTGGGGAAGGGATGAGATTTTATATTTCTTCATAAGCATTAATCTTATTTTGTCAATTAGGAACATTCAGCACCCACCCGCTATCAAGGCAGCTGCCTATCATGTCATGCCCTACCTGCACAGGTGTGCTGGCTACTCAAATGATCCAATTAAGGAGGCCATTTAGTCAGCAGCAGCAGAAGTCCTGTGCCTGGACGCTCCAACAGCGGCCAGACACAAGCAGAAGCAGCAGAAGCAGCAGCAGCAGCACCACCTTTTGTTTTTTGGCTGCAGCAGCAAGGCCCACAGGGCTGGCTAGCTGGCTAGCCAGCAAGCAGGTAGCAATGAAAGTAGGAATCTTTCTTTTTAACCCTGTAAGGGGGTGGTGCACTGTACCCGAAGATACTGCCATATCGGGTCAATGCATAGGGCGACGGAAGCAAGCTTCGAAATCGGCCCCCGTTCTCAAAAATCCATTTAATATATGGTCCCCAGATAGGGGACGTATCAGATATTAAACTGATAAGAACAGATACTACACTTGATCTTAGCCAAAAGGCCGAGAAGCGATAACCGTGAAAGGGGCGGGCCCAACAAGGTCCCCTTCATGGGCACTATCACTGCTTGCTGTCAGGGAGGCTGCCAGACAATTTTCCATGCACACTCTGGGCTGGGGGGCAGTCAACCACCAGTACACACAGCAGAACCTAAACCCATACCATTATTGCTAAGCAGCAAGACAGGGGCCCATTGCACTCCCACGGGGCCTTTTTAAATGCAATCCATAACCCGGATTTGCCAGGAACCCTTCTTACTCCTCCTACTTGCATGTGACACTGGGCTTAGGATCTGCATAGGAAACACACACACAAGCACACACCTACCTTTGTTGCCTGCAGATGCCTCCTTGGCTGTCCCCAAACGGTATCAAACCAACACCCACGGGAAGCTGTAAGCATAGAGGACATGCCTGCACCCCATTGGACTTACCTGTGTGGGTTAAATCCGGGTTATTTGACAACCTATGGCGGTGATGGTTCTGCTCAGGCAGAGCAGTGCTGATGCTCCTCATAAAGCTGTCGCTGCTGTGAAGGTTCTAGGTGACATCACAAATCCCTATGGTTACATACACAACAAAGCTGGGTTGTTGTTGTTTACACTCTGCAAGGCCTGTGGAAGTGAGTGACATCATAGCACTGTAGTTCTGAGGGTTCTAGATGGATGCAACAATCTCCTGTTGCTTCTATGAAGGCCATAATAGACGACATCACCAAACAGCTCCATAGTCACATACACAGCAAAGGAGAGATGTTGTTTACACCTAGTGATGTCAGTGGTATTGAGTGACATCACAGCACAGTGCTAAGGCTCCTGGGCCTGGACACAGCAGCGGCTGCAATATCTCAACGGAGAATACGTTTATATATATGTGTGTGTGTGCGCGTATATATATATATATATATATATATATATATATATATATATATATTCTCCGCCGAAATCACTTTTAAACCCATTTCCACCTTTTTTTCCCTTCTCTTCCTCTTACTTTTTTTTCACGTTTTTTTACGTTTTTCTCCTTTTCGCCTCTTTTCTGGGCGTATTATTCTTCTTTTTCTTCTTTTTTTTCGTCTAATGCATACCCCATCAGTGCAGCAATGCTTATTCAATACCGCCAGCAGATGGAGACACTGGGGGATAATTTTCTAAGGATTTATACTGATTTTTCCTGTCTGAATTTGTCGCACAGAAAGTTGCAGGCCAAATATGTGTGACATTTCTGCGACTTTAGCTTCTAGAGCATTTTTACAACATTATACATAGGTGCTGAATACATAAAAAGCGACTGTTCAGCGACAGACAAGTCGCATCGGCTGAAAGTAGGCCAGAATGTCAGTCCATGTTGGAGCAGGTTTAGATACAGTCTAAAGTATAGATCTCAAAGTCTGTGCACAGAATTTAGCAAGGGCCTCGCACCTTCTGATGCATCAGGTAGGTGCACAATAGCATAGCCTAACCCTCTGTACTTTGGTCTATATTGATGCGGGACATAGACAGCCAGCTGATGACCAATCCATTAGTGCAATGGATGGCTGGAAGCATTTGTCTTTGCCTTTGCAATACCACAGAAGCAATGCATGGTCAATGTACAGCAATGACACACCTGTGTGAACAGCCAGGAGACCCCCCCCCCCCCCCCATGTTATGTTACATAGTTACATAGTTAGTACGGTCGAAAAAAGACATATGTCCATCAAGTTCAACCAGGGAATTAAGGGGTAGGGGTGTGGCGCGATATTGGGGAAGGGATGAGATTTTATATTTCTTCATAAGCATTAATCTTATTTTGTCAATTAGGAACATTCAGCACCCACCCGCTATCAAGGCAGCTGCCTATCATGTCATGCCCTACCTGCACAGGTGTGCTGGCTACTCAAATGATCCAATTAAGGAGGCCATTTAGTCAGCAGCAGCAGAAGTCCTGTGCCTGGACGCTCCAACAGCGGCCAGACACAAGCAGAAGCAGCAGAAGCAGCAGCAGCAGCACCACCTTTTGTTTTTTGGCTGCAGCAGCAAGGCCCACAGGGCTGGCTAGCTGGCTAGCCAGCAAGCAGGTAGCAATGAAAGTAGGAATCTTTCTTTTTAACCCTGTAAGGGGGTGGTGCACTGTACCCGAAGATACTGCCATATCGGGTCAATGCATAGGGCGACGGAAGCAAGCTTCGAAATCGGCCCCCGTTCTCAAAAATCCATTTAATATATGGTCCCCAGATAGGGGACGTATCAGATATTAAACTGATAAGAACAGATACTACACTTGATCTTAGCCAAAAGGCCGAGAAGCGATAACCGTGAAAGGGGCGGGCCCAACAAGGTCCCCTTCATGGGCACTATCACTGCTTGCTGTCAGGGAGGCTGCCAGACAATTTTCCATGCACACTCTGGGCTGGGGGGCAGTCAACCACCAGTACACACAGCAGAACCTAAACCCATACCATTATTGCTAAGCAGCAAGACAGGGGCCCATTGCACTCCCACGGGGCCTTTTTAAATGCAATCCATAACCCGGATTTGCCAGGAACCCTTCTTACTCCTCCTACTTGCATGTGACACTGGGCTTAGGATCTGCATAGGAAACACACACACAAGCACACACCTACCTTTGTTGCCTGCAGATGCCTCCTTGGCTGTCCCCAAACGGTATCAAACCAACACCCACGGGAAGCTGTAAGCATAGAGGACATGCCTGCACCCCATTGGACTTACCTGTGTGGGTTAAATCCGGGTTATTTGACAACCTATGGCGGTGATGGTTCTGCTCAGGCAGAGCAGTGCTGATGCTCCTCATAAAGCTGTCGCTGCTGTGAAGGTTCTAGGTGACATCACAAATCCCTATGGTTACATACACAACAAAGCTGGGTTGTTGTTGTTGTTTACACTCTGCAAGGCCTGTGGAAGTGAGTGACATCATAGCACTGTAGTTCTGAGGGTTCTAGATGGATGCAACAATCTCCTGTTGCTTCTATGAAGGCCATAATAGACGACATCACCAAACAGCTCCATAGTCACATACACAGCAAAGGAGAGATGTTGTTTACACCTAGTGATGTCAGTGGTATTGAGTGACATCACAGCACAGTGCTAAGGCTCCTGGGCCTGGACACAGCAGCGGCTGCAATATCTCAACGGAGAATACGTTTATATATATGTGTGTGTGTGCGCGTATATATATATATATATATATATATATATATATATATATATATATATTTCTCCGCCGAAATCACTTTTAAACCCATTTCCACCTTTTTTTCCCTTCTCTTCCTCTTACTTTTTTTTCACGTTTTTTTACGTTTTTCTCCTTTTCGCCTCTTTTCTGGGCGTATTATTCTTCTTTTTCTTCTTTTTTTTCGTCTAATGCATACCCCATCAGTGCAGCAATGCTTATTCAATACCGCCAGCAGATGGAGACACTGGGGGATAATTTTCTAAGGATTTATACTGATTTTTCCTGTCTGAATTTGTCGCACAGAAAGTTGCAGGCCAAATATGTGTGACATTTCTGCGACTTTAGCTTCTAGAGCATTTTTACAACATTATACATAGGTGCTGAATACATAAAAAGCGACTGTTCAGCGACAGACAAGTCGCATCGGCTGAAAGTAGGCCAGAATGTCAGTCCATGTTGGAGCAGGTTTAGATACAGTCTAAAGTATAGATCTCAAAGTCTGTGCACAGAATTTAGCAAGGGCCTCGCACCTTCTGATGCATCAGGTAGGTGCACAATAGCATAGCCTAACCCTCTGTACTTTGGTCTATATTGATGCGGGACATAGACAGCCAGCTGATGACCAATCCATTAGTGCAATGGATGGCTGGAAGCATTTGTCTTTGCCTTTGCAATACCACAGAAGCAATGCATGGTCAATGTACAGCAATGACACACCTGTGTGAACAGCCAGGAGACCCCCCCCCCCCCCCCATGTTATGTTACATAGTTACATAGTTAGTACGGTCGAAAAAAGACATATGTCCATCAAGTTCAACCAGGGAATTAAGGGGTAGGGGTGTGGCGCGATATTGGGGAAGGGATGAGATTTTATATTTCTTCATAAGCATTAATCTTATTTTGTCAATTAGGAACATTCAGCACCCACCCGCTATCAAGGCAGCTGCCTATCATGTCATGCCCTACCTGCACAGGTGTGCTGGCTACTCAAATGATCCAATTAAGGAGGCCATTTAGTCAGCAGCAGCAGAAGTCCTGTGCCTGGACGCTCCAACAGCGGCCAGACACAAGCAGAAGCAGCAGAAGCAGCAGCAGCAGCACCACCTTTTGTTTTTTGGCTGCAGCAGCAAGGCCCACAGGGCTGGCTAGCTGGCTAGCCAGCAAGCAGGTAGCAATGAAAGTAGGAATCTTTCTTTTTAACCCTGTAAGGGGGTGGTGCACTGTACCCGAAGATACTGCCATATCGGGTCAATGCATAGGGCGACGGAAGCAAGCTTCGAAATCGGCCCCCGTTCTCAAAAATCCATTTAATATATGGTCCCCAGATAGGGGACGTATCAGATATTAAACTGATAAGAACAGATACTACACTTGATCTTAGCCAAAAGGCCGAGAAGCGATAACCGTGAAAGGGGCGGGCCCAACAAGGTCCCCTTCATGGGCACTATCACTGCTTGCTGTCAGGGAGGCTGCCAGACAATTTTCCATGCACACTCTGGGCTGGGGGGCAGTCAACCACCAGTACACACAGCAGAACCTAAACCCATACCATTATTGCTAAGCAGCAAGACAGGGGCCCATTGCACTCCCACGGGGCCTTTTTAAATGCAATCCATAACCCGGATTTGCCAGGAACCCTTCTTACTCCTCCTACTTGCATGTGACACTGGGCTTAGGATCTGCATAGGAAACACACACACAAGCACACACCTACCTTTGTTGCCTGCAGATGCCTCCTTGGCTGTCCCCAAACGGTATCAAACCAACACCCACGGGAAGCTGTAAGCATAGAGGACATGCCTGCACCCCATTGGACTTACCTGTGTGGGTTAAATCCGGGTTATTTGACAACCTATGGCGGTGATGGTTCTGCTCAGGCAGAGCAGTGCTGATGCTCCTCATAAAGCTGTCGCTGCTGTGAAGGTTCTAGGTGACATCACAAATCCCTATGGTTACATACACAACAGAGCTGGGTTGTTGTTGTTTACACTCTGCAAGGCCTGTGGAAGTGAGTGACATCATAGCACTGTAGTTCTGAGGGTTCTAGATGGATGCAACAATCTCCTGTTGCTTCTATGAAGGCCATAATAGACGACATCACCAAACAGCTCCATAGTCACATACACAGCAAAGGAGAGATGTTGTTTACACCTAGTGATGTCAGTGGTATTGAGTGACATCACAGCACAGTGCTAAGGCTCCTGGGCCTGGACACAGCAGCGGCTGCAATATCTCAACGGAGAATACGTTTATATATATGTGTGTGTGTGCGCGTATATATATATATATATATATATATATATATATATATATATATTTCTCCGCCGAAATCACTTTTAAACCCATTTCCACCTTTTTTTCCCTTCTCTTCCTCTTACTTTTTTTTCACGTTTTTTTACGTTTTTCTCCTTTTCGCCTCTTTTCTGGGCGTATTATTCTTCTTTTTCTTCTTTTTTTTCGTCTAATGCATACCCCATCAGTGCAGCAATGCTTATTCAATACCGCCAGCAGATGGAGACACTGGGGGATAATTTTCTAAGGATTTATACTGATTTTTCCTGTCTGAATTTGTCGCACAGAAAGTTGCAGGCCAAATATGTGTGACATTTCTGCGACTTTAGCTTCTAGAGCATTTTTACAACATTATACATAGGTGCTGAATACATAAAAAGCGACTGTTCAGCGACAGACAAGTCGCATCGGCTGAAAGTAGGCCAGAATGTCAGTCCATGTTGGAGCAGGTTTAGATACAGTCTAAAGTATAGATCTCAAAGTCTGTGCACAGAATTTAGCAAGGGCCTCGCACCTTCTGATGCATCAGGTAGGTGCACAATAGCATAGCCTAACCCTCTGTACTTTGGTCTATATTGATGCGGGACATAGACAGCCAGCTGATGACCAATCCATTAGTGCAATGGATGGCTGGAAGCATTTGTCTTTGCCTTTGCAATACCACAGAAGCAATGCATGGTCAATGTACAGCAATGACACACCTGTGTGAACAGCCAGGAGACCCCCCCCCCCCCCCCATGTTATGTTACATAGTTACATAGTTAGTACGGTCGAAAAAAGACATATGTCCATCAAGTTCAACCAGGGAATTAAGGGGTAGGGGTGTGGCGCGATATTGGGGAAGGGATGAGATTTTATATTTCTTCATAAGCATTAATCTTATTTTGTCAA
Source organism: Hyla sarda (assembly GCF_029499605.1). Taxonomy (NCBI): domain Eukaryota; kingdom Metazoa; phylum Chordata; class Amphibia; order Anura; family Hylidae; genus Hyla; species Hyla sarda. The sequence continues at coordinate 134,969 of NW_026610823.1, read as the reverse complement.
TTAGGAACATTCAGCACCCACCCGCTATCAAGGCAGCTGCCTATCATGTCATGCCCTACCTGCACAGGTGTGCTGGCTACTCAAATGATCCAATTAAGGAGGCCATTTAGTCAGCAGCAGCAGAAGTCCTGTGCCTGGACGCTCCAACAGCGGCCAGACACAAGCAGAAGCAGCAGCAGCACCTTTTGTTTTTTGGCTGCAGCAGCAAGGCCCACAGGGCTGGCTAGCTGGCTAGCCAGCAAGCAGGTAGCAATGAAAGTAGGAATCTTTCTTTTTAACCCTGTAAGGGGGTGGTGCACTGTACCCGAAGATACTGCCATATCGGGTCAATGCATAGGGCGACGGAAGCAAGCTTCGAAATCGGCCCCCGTTCTCAAAAATCCATTTAATATATGGTCCCCAGATAGGGGACGTATCAGATATTAAACTGATAAGAACAGATACTACACTTGATCTTAGCCAAAAGGCCGAGAAGCGATAACCGTGAAAGGGGCGGGCCCAACAAGGTCCCCTTCATGGGCACTATCACTGCTTGCTGTCAGGGAGGCTGCCAGACAATTTTCCATGCACACTCTGGGCTGGGGGGCAGTCAACCACCAGTACACACAGCAGAACCTAAACCCATACCATTATTGCTAAGCAGCAAGACAGGGGCCCATTGCACTCCCACGGGGCCTTTTTAAATGCAATCCATAACCCGGATTTGCCAGGAACCCTTCTTACTCCTCCTACTTGCATGTGACACTGGGCTTAGGATCTGCATAGGAAACACACACACAAGCACACACCTACCTTTGTTGCCTGCAGATGCCTCCTTGGCTGTCCCCAAACGGTATCAAACCAACACCCACGGGAAGCTGTAAGCATAGAGGACATGCCTGCACCCCATTGGACTTACCTGTGTGGGTTAAATCCGGGTTATTTGACAACCTATGGCGGTGATGGTTCTGCTCAGGCAGAGCAGTGCTGATGCTCCTCATAAAGCTGTCGCTGCTGTGAAGGTTCTAGGTGACATCACAAATCCCTATGGTTACATACACAACAAAGCTGGGTTGTTGTTGTTGTTTACACTCTGCAAGGCCTGTGGAAGTGAGTGACATCATAGCACTGTAGTTCTGAGGGTTCTAGATGGATGCAACAATCTCCTGTTGCTTCTATGAAGGCCATAATAGACGACATCACCAAACAGCTCCATAGTCACATACACAGCAAAGGAGAGATGTTGTTTACACCTAGTGATGTCAGTGGTATTGAGTGACATCACAGCACAGTGCTAAGGCTCCTGGGCCTGGACACAGCAGCGGCTGCAATATCTCAACGGAGAATACGTTTATATATATGTGTGTGTGTGCGCGTATATATATATATATATATATATATATATATATATATATATATATATATATATTTCTCCGCCGAAATCACTTTTAAACCCATTTCCACCTTTTTTTCCCTTCTCTTCCTCTTACTTTTTTTTCACGTTTTTTTACGTTTTTCTCCTTTTCGCCTCTTTTCTGGGCGTATTATTCTTCTTTTTCTTCTTTTTTTTCGTCTAATGCATACCCCATCAGTGCAGCAATGCTTATTCAATACCGCCAGCAGATGGAGACACTGGGGGATAATTTTCTAAGGATTTATACTGATTTTTCCTGTCTGAATTTGTCGCACAGAAAGTTGCAGGCCAAATATGTGTGACATTTCTGCGACTTTAGCTTCTAGAGCATTTTTACAACATTATACATAGGTGCTGAATACATAAAAAGCGACTGTTCAGCGACAGACAAGTCGCATCGGCTGAAAGTAGGCCAGAATGTCAGTCCATGTTGGAGCAGGTTTAGATACAGTCTAAAGTATAGATCTCAAAGTCTGTGCACAGAATTTAGCAAGGGCCTCGCACCTTCTGATGCATCAGGTAGGTGCACAATAGCATAGCCTAACCCTCTGTACTTTGGTCTATATTGATGCGGGACATAGACAGCCAGCTGATGACCAATCCATTAGTGCAATGGATGGCTGGAAGCATTTGTCTTTGCCTTTGCAATACCACAGAAGCAATGCATGGTCAATGTACAGCAATGACACACCTGTGTGAACAGCCAGGAGACCCCCCCCCCCCCATGTTATGTTACATAGTTACATAGTTAGTACGGTCGAAAAAAGACATATGTCCATCAAGTTCAACCAGGGAATTAAGGGGTAGGGGTGTGGCGCGATATTGGGGAAGGGATGAGATTTTATATTTCTTCATAAGCATTAATCTTATTTTGTCAATTAGGAACATTCAGCACCCACCCGCTATCAAGGCAGCTGCCTATCATGTCATGCCCTACCTGCACAGGTGTGCTGGCTACTCAAATGATCCAATTAAGGAGGCCATTTAGTCAGCAGCAGCAGAAGTCCTGTGCCTGGACGCTCCAACAGCGGCCAGACACAAGCAGAAGCAGCAGAAGCAGCAGCAGCAGCACCACCTTTTGTTTTTTGGCTGCAGCAGCAAGGCCCACAGGGCTGGCTAGCTGGCTAGCCAGCAAGCAGGTAGCAATGAAAGTAGGAATCTTTCTTTTTAACCCTGTAAGGGGGTGGTGCACTGTACCCGAAGATACTGCCATATCGGGTCAATGCATAGGGCGACGGAAGCAAGCTTCGAAATCGGCCCCCGTTCTCAAAAATCCATTTAATATATGGTCCCCAGATAGGGGACGTATCAGATATTAAACTGATAAGAACAGATACTACACTTGATCTTAGCCAAAAGGCCGAGAAGCGATAACCGTGAAAGGGGCGGGCCCAACAAGGTCCCCTTCATGGGCACTATCACTGCTTGCTGTCAGGGAGGCTGCCAGACAATTTTCCATGCACACTCTGGGCTGGGGGGCAGTCAACCACCAGTACACACAGCAGAACCTAAACCCATACCATTATTGCTAAGCAGCAAGACAGGGGCCCATTGCACTCCCACGGGGCCTTTTTAAATGCAATCCATAACCCGGATTTGCCAGGAACCCTTCTTACTCCTCCTACTTGCATGTGACACTGGGCTTAGGATCTGCATAGGAAACACACACACAAGCACACACCTACCTTTGTTGCCTGCAGATGCCTCCTTGGCTGTCCCCAAACGGTATCAAACCAACACCCACGGGAAGCTGTAAGCATAGAGGACATGCCTGCACCCCATTGGACTTACCTGTGTGGGTTAAATCCGGGTTATTTGACAACCTATGGCGGTGATGGTTCTGCTCAGGCAGAGCAGTGCTGATGCTCCTCATAAAGCTGTCGCTGCTGTGAAGGTTCTAGGTGACATCACAAATCCCTATGGTTACATACACAACAAAGCTGGGTTGTTGTTGTTTACACTCTGCAAGGCCTGTGGAAGTGAGTGACATCATAGCACTGTAGTTCTGAGGGTTCTAGATGGATGCAACAATCTCCTGTTGCTTCTATGAAGGCCATAATAGACGACATCACCAAACAGCTCCATAGTCACATACACAGCAAAGGAGAGATGTTGTTTACACCTAGTGATGTCAGTGGTATTGAGTGACATCACAGCACAGTGCTAAGGCTCCTGGGCCTGGACACAGCAGCGGCTGCAATATCTCAACGGAGAATACGTTTATATATATGTGTGTGTGTGCGCGTATATATATATATATATATATATATATATATATATATATATATATTTCTCCGCCGAAATCACTTTTAAACCCATTTCCACCTTTTTTTCCCTTCTCTTCCTCTTACTTTTTTTTCACGTTTTTTTACGTTTTTCTCCTTTTCGCCTCTTTTCTGGGCGTATTATTCTTCTTTTTCTTCTTTTTTTTCGTCTAATGCATACCCCATCAGTGCAGCAATGCTTATTCAATACCGCCAGCAGATGGAGACACTGGGGGATAATTTTCTAAGGATTTATACTGATTTTTCCTGTCTGAATTTGTCGCACAGAAAGTTGCAGGCCAAATATGTGTGACATTTCTGCGACTTTAGCTTCTAGAGCATTTTTACAACATTATACATAGGTGCTGAATACATAAAAAGCGACTGTTCAGCGACAGACAAGTCGCATCGGCTGAAAGTAGGCCAGAATGTCAGTCCATGTTGGAGCAGGTTTAGATACAGTCTAAAGTATAGATCTCAAAGTCTGTGCACAGAATTTAGCAAGGGCCTCGCACCTTCTGATGCATCAGGTAGGTGCACAATAGCATAGCCTAACCCTCTGTACTTTGGTCTATATTGATGCGGGACATAGACAGCCAGCTGATGACCAATCCATTAGTGCAATGGATGGCTGGAAGCATTTGTCTTTGCCTTTGCAATACCACAGAAGCAATGCATGGTCAATGTACAGCAATGACACACCTGTGTGAACAGCCAGGAGACCCCCCCCCCCCCCATGTTATGTTACATAGTTACATAGTTAGTACGGTCGAAAAAAGACATATGTCCATCAAGTTCAACCAGGGAATTAAGGGGTAGGGGTGTGGCGCGATATTGGGGAAGGGATGAGATTTTATATTTCTTCATAAGCATTAATCTTATTTTGTCAATTAGGAACATTCAGCACCCACCCGCTATCAAGGCAGCTGCCTATCATGTCATGCCCTACCTGCACAGGTGTGCTGGCTACTCAAATGATCCAATTAAGGAGGCCATTTAGTCAGCAGCAGCAGAAGTCCTGTGCCTGGACGCTCCAACAGCGGCCAGACACAAGCAGAAGCAGCAGAAGCAGCAGCAGCAGCACCACCTTTTGTTTTTTGGCTGCAGCAGCAAGGCCCACAGGGCTGGCTAGCTGGCTAGCCAGCAAGCAGGTAGCAATGAAAGTAGGAATCTTTCTTCTTAACCCTGTAAGGGGGTGGTGCACTGTACCCGAAGATACTGCCATATCGGGTCAATGCATAGGGCGACGGAAGCAAGCTTCGAAATCGGCCCCCGTTCTCAAAAATCCATTTAATATATGGTCCCCAGATAGGGGACGTATCAGATATTAAACTGATAAGAACAGATACTACACTTGATCTTAGCCAAAAGGCCGAGAAGCGATAACCGTGAAAGGGGCGGGCCCAACAAGGTCCCCTTCATGGGCACTATCACTGCTTGCTGTCAGGGAGGCTGCCAGACAATTTTCCATGCACACTCTGGGCTGGGGGGCAGTCAACCACCAGTACACACAGCAGAACCTAAACCCATACCATTATTGCTAAGCAGCAAGACAGGGGCCCATTGCACTCCCACGGGGCCTTTTTAAATGCAATCCATAACCCGGATTTGCCAGGAACCCTTCTTACTCCTCCTACTTGCATGTGACACTGGGCTTAGGATCTGCATAGGAAACACACACACAAGCACACACCTACCTTTGTTGCCTGCAGATGCCTCCTTGGCTGTCCCCAAACGGTATCAAACCAACACCCACGGGAAGCTGTAAGCATAGAGGACATGCCTGCACCCCATTGGACTTACCTGTGTGGGTTAAATCCGGGTTATTTGACAACCTATGGCGGTGATGGTTCTGCTCAGGCAGAGCAGTGCTGATGCTCCTCATAAAGCTGTCGCTGCTGTGAAGGTTCTAGGTGACATCACAAATCCCTATGGTTACATACACAACAAAGCTGGGTTGTTGTTGTTTACACTCTGCAAGGCCTGTGGAAGTGAGTGACATCATAGCACTGTAGTTCTGAGGGTTCTAGATGGATGCAACAATCTCCTGTTGCTTCTATGAAGGCCATAATAGACGACATCACCAAACAGCTCCATAGTCACATACACAGCAAAGGAGAGATGTTGTTTACACCTAGTGATGTCAGTGGTATTGAGTGACATCACATCACAGCACAGTGCTAAGGCTCCTGGGCCTGGACACAGCAGCGGCTGCAATATCTCAACGGAGAATACGTTTATATATATGTGTGTGTGTGCGCGTATATATATATATATATATATATATATATATATATATATATATATATATATATTCTCCGCCGAAATCACTTTTAAACCCATTTCCACCTTTTTTTCCCTTCTCTTCCTCTTACTTTTTTTTCACGTTTTTTTACGTTTTTCTCCTTTTCGCCTCTTTTCTGGGCGTATTATTCTTCTTTTTCTTCTTTTTTTTCGTCTAATGCATACCCCATCAGTGCAGCAATGCTTATTCAATACCGCCAGCAGATGGAGACACTGGGGGATAATTTTCTAAGGATTTATACTGATTTTTCCTGTCTGAATTTGTCGCACAGAAAGTTGCAGGCCAAATATGTGTGACATTTCTGCGACTTTAGCTTCTAGAGCATTTTTACAACATTATACATAGGTGCTGAATACATAAAAAGCGACTGTTCAGCGACAGACAAGTCGCATCGGCTGAAAGTAGGCCAGAATGTCAGTCCATGTTGGAGCAGGTTTAGATACAGTCTAAAGTATAGATCTCAAAGTCTGTGCACAGAATTTAGCAAGGGCCTCGCACCTTCTGATGCATCAGGTAGGTGCACAATAGCATAGCCTAACCCTCTGTACTTTGGTCTATATTGATGCGGGACATAGACAGCCAGCTGATGACCAATCCATTAGTGCAATGGATGGCTGGAAGCATTTGTCTTTGCCTTTGCAATACCACAGAAGCAATGCATGGTCAATGTACAGCAATGACACACCTGTGTGAACAGCCAGGAGACCCCCCCCCCCCCCCCCATGTTATGTTACATAGTTACATAGTTAGTACGGTCGAAAAAAGACATATGTCCATCAAGTTCAACCAGGGAATTAAGGGGTAGGGGTGTGGCGCGATATTGGGGAAGGGATGAGATTTTATATTTCTTCATAAGCATTAATCTTATTTTGTCAATTAGGAACATTCAGCACCCACCCGCTATCAAGGCAGCTGCCTATCATGTCATGCCCTACCTGCACAGGTGTGCTGGCTACTCAAATGATCCAATTAAGGAGGCCATTTAGTCAGCAGCAGCAGAAGTCCTGTGCCTGGACGCTCCAACAGCGGCCAGACACAAGCAGAAGCAGCAGAAGCAGCAGCAGCAGCACCACCTTTTGTTTTTTGGCTGCAGCAGCAAGGCCCACAGGGCTGGCTAGCTGGCTAGCCAGCAAGCAGGTAGCAATGAAAGTAGGAATCTTTCTTTTTAACCCTGTAAGGGGGTGGTGCACTGTACCCGAAGATACTGCCATATCGGGTCAATGCATAGGGCGACGGAAGCAAGCTTCGAAATCGGCCCCCGTTCTCAAAAATCCATTTAATATATGGTCCCCAGATAGGGGACGTATCAGATATTAAACTGATAAGAACAGATACTACACTTGATCTTAGCCAAAAGGCCGAGAAGCGATAACCGTGAAAGGGGCGGGCCCAACAAGGTCCCCTTCATGGGCACTATCACTGCTTGCTGTCAGGGAGGCTGCCAGACAATTTTCCATGCACACTCTGGGCTGGGGGGCAGTCAACCACCAGTACACACAGCAGAACCTAAACCCATACCATTATTGCTAAGCAGCAAGACAGGGGCCCATTGCACTCCCACGGGGCCTTTTTAAATGCAATCCATAACCCGGATTTGCCAGGAACCCTTCTTACTCCTCCTACTTGCATGTGACACTGGGCTTAGGATCTGCATAGGAAACACACACACAAGCACACACCTACCTTTGTTGCCTGCAGATGCCTCCTTGGCTGTCCCCAAACGGTATCAAACCAACACCCACGGGAAGCTGTAAGCATAGAGGACATGCCTGCACCCCATTGGACTTACCTGTGTGGGTTAAATCCGGGTTATTTGACAACCTATGGCGGTGATGGTTCTGCTCAGGCAGAGCAGTGCTGATGCTCCTCATAAAGCTGTCGCTGCTGTGAAGGTTCTAGGTGACATCACAAATCCCTATGGTTACATACACAACAAAGCTGGGTTGTTGTTGTTTACACTCTGCAAGGCCTGTGGAAGTGAGTGACATCATAGCACTGTAGTTCTGAGGGTTCTAGATGGATGCAACAATCTCCTGTTGCTTCTATGAAGGCCATAATAGACGACATCACCAAACAGCTCCATAGTCACATACACAGCAAAGGAGAGATGTTGTTTACACCTAGTGATGTCAGTGGTATTGAGTGACATCACAGCACAGTGCTAAGGCTCCTGGGCCTGGACACAGCAGCGGCTGCAATATCTCAACGGAGAATACGTTTATATATATGTGTGTGTGTGCGCGTATATATATATATATATATATATATATATATATATATATATATATTTCTCCGCCGAAATCACTTTTAAACCCATTTCCACCTTTTTTTCCCTTCTCTTCCTCTTACTTTTTTTTCACGTTTTTTTACGTTTCCTTTTCGCCTCTTTTCTGGGCGTATTATTCTTCTTTTTCTTCTTTTTTTTCGTCTAATGCATACCCCATCAGTGCAGCAATGCTTATTCAATACCGCCAGCAGATGGAGACACTGGGGGATAATTTTCTAAGGATTTATACTGATTTTTCCTGTCTGAATTTGTCGCACAGAAAGTTGCAGGCCAAATATGTGTGACATTTCTGCGACTTTAGCTTCTAGAGCATTTTTACAACATTATACATAGGTGCTGAATACATAAAAAGCGACTGTTCAGCGACAGACAAGTCGCATCGGCTGAAAGTAGGCCAGAATGTCAGTCCATGTTGGAGCAGGTTTAGATACAGTCTAAAGTATAGATCTCAAAGTCTGTGCACAGAATTTAGCAAGGGCCTCGCACCTTCTGATGCATCAGGTAGGTGCACAATAGCATAGCCTAACCCTCTGTACTTTGGTCTATATTGATGCGGGACATAGACAGCCAGCTGATGACCAATCCATTAGTGCAATGGATGGCTGGAAGCATTTGTCTTTGCCTTTGCAATACCACAGAAGCAATGCATGGTCAATGTACAGCAATGACACACCTGTGTGAACAGCCAGGAGACCCCCCCCCCCCCCCCCATGTTATGTTACATAGTTACATAGTTAGTACGGTCGAAAAAAGACATATGTCCATCAAGTTCAACCAGGGAATTAAGGGGTAGGGGTGTGGCGCGATATTGGGGAAGGGATGAGATTTTATATTTCTTCATAAGCATTAATCTTATTTTGTCAATTAGGAACATTCAGCACCCACCCGCTATCAAGGCAGCTGCCTATCATGTCATGCCCTACCTGCACAGGTGTGCTGGCTACTCAAATGATCCAATTAAGGAGGCCATTTAGTCAGCAGCAGCAGAAGTCCTGTGCCTGGACGCTCCAACAGCGGCCAGACACAAGCAGAAGCAGCAGAAGCAGCAGCAGCAGCACCACCTTTTGTTTTTTGGCTGCAGCAGCAAGGCCCACAGGGCTGGCTAGCTGGCTAGCCAGCAAGCAGGTAGCAATGAAAGTAGGAATCTTTCTTTTTAACCCTGTAAGGGGGTGGTGCACTGTACCCGAAGATACTGCCATATCGGGTCAATGCATAGGGCGACGGAAGCAAGCTTCGAAATCGGCCCCCGTTCTCAAAAATCCATTTAATATATGGTCCCCAGATAGGGGACGTATCAGATATTAAACTGATAAGAACAGATACTACACTTGATCTTAGCCAAAAGGCCGAGAAGCGATAACCGTGAAAGGGGCGGGCCCAACAAGGTCCCCTTCATGGGCACTATCACTGCTTGCTGTCAGGGAGGCTGCCAGACAATTTTCCATGCACACTCTGGGCTGGGGGGCAGTCAACCACCAGTACACACAGCAGAACCTAAACCCATACCATTATTGCTAAGCAGCAAGACAGGGGCCCATTGCACTCCCACGGGGCCTTTTTAAATGCAATCCATAACCCGGATTTGCCAGGAACCCTTCTTACTCCTCCTACTTGCATGTGACACTGGGCTTAGGATCTGCATAGGAAACACACACACAAGCACACACCTACCTTTGTTGCCTGCAGATGCCTCCTTGGCTGTCCCCAAACGGTATCAAACCAACACCCACGGGAAGCTGTAAGCATAGAGGACATGCCTGCACCCCATTGGACTTACCTGTGTGGGTTAAATCCGGGTTATTTGACAACCTATGGCGGTGATGGTTCTGCTCAGGCAGAGCAGTGCTGATGCTCCTCATAAAGCTGTCGCTGCTGTGAAGGTTCTAGGTGACATCACAAATCCCTATGGTTACATACACAACAAAGCTGGGTTGTTGTTGTTTACACTCTGCAAGGCCTGTGGAAGTGAGTGACATCATAGCACTGTAGTTCTGAGGGTTCTAGATGGATGCAACAATCTCCTGTTGCTTCTATGAAGGCCATAATAGACGACATCACCAAACAGCTCCATAGTCACATACACAGCAAAGGAGAGATGTTGTTTACACCTAGTGATGTCAGTGGTATTGAGTGACATCACAGCACAGTGCTAAGGCTCCTGGGCCTGGACACAGCAGCGGCTGCAATATCTCAACGGAGAATACGTTTATATATATGTGTGTGTGTGCGCGTATATATATATATATATATATATATATATATATATATATATATATCTCCGACGAAATCACTTTTAAACCCATTTCCACCTTTTTTTCCCTTCTCTTCCTCTTACTTTTTTTTCACGTTTTTTTACGTTTTTCTCCTTTTCGCCTCTTTTCTGGGCGTATTATTCTTCTTTTTCTTCTTTTTTTTCGTCTAATGCATACCCCATCAGTGCAGCAATGCTTATTCAATACCGCCAGCAGATGGAGACACTGGGGGATAATTTTCTAAGGATTTATACTGATTTTTCCTGTCTGAATTTGTCGCACAGAAAGTTGCAGGCCAAATATGTGTGACATTTCTGCGACTTTAGCTTCTAGAGCATTTTTACAACATTATACATAGGTGCTGAATACATAAAAAGCGACTGTTCAGCGACAGACAAGTCGCATCGGCTGAAAGTAGGCCAGAATGTCAGTCCATGTTGGAGCAGGTTTAGATACAGTCTAAAGTATAGATCTCAAAGTCTGTGCACAGAATTTAGCAAGGGCCTCGCACCTTCTGATGCATCAGGTAGGTGCACAATAGCATAGCCTAACCCTCTGTACTTTGGTCTATATTGATGCGGGACATAGACAGCCAGCTGATGACCAATCCATTAGTGCAATGGATGGCTGGAAGCATTTGTCTTTGCCTTTGCAATACCACAGAAGCAATGCATGGTCAATGTACAGCAATGACACACCTGTGTGAACAGCCAGGAGACCCCCCCCCCCCCCCCCCATGTTATGTTACATAGTTACATAGTTAGTACGGTCGAAAAAAGACATATGTCCATCAAGTTCAACCAGGGAATTAAGGGGTAGGGGTGTGGCGCGATATTGGGGAAGGGATGAGATTTTATATTTCTTCATAAGCATTAATCTTATTTTGTCAATTAGGAACATTCAGCACCCACCCGCTATCAAGGCAGCTGCCTATCATGTCATGCCCTACCTGCACAGGTGTGCTGGCTACTCAAATGATCCAATTAAGGAGGCCATTTAGTCAGCAGCAGCAGAAGTCCTGTGCCTGGACGCTCCAACAGCGGCCAGACACAAGCAGAAGCAGCAGAAGCAGCAGCAGCAGCACCACCTTTTGTTTTTTGGCTGCAGCAGCAAGGCCCACAGGGCTGGCTAGCTGGCTAGCCAGCAAGCAGGTAGCAATGAAAGTAGGAATCTTTCTTTTTAACCCTGTAAGGGGGTGGTGCACTGTACCCGAAGATACTGCCATATCGGGTCAATGCATAGGGCGACGGAAGCAAGCTTCGAAATCGGCCCCCGTTCTCAAAAATCCATTTAATATATGGTCCCCAGATAGGGGACGTATCAGATATTAAACTGATAAGAACAGATACTACACTTGATCTTAGCCAAAAGGCCGAGAAGCGATAACCGTGAAAGGGGCGGGCCCAACAAGGTCCCCTTCATGGGCACTATCACTGCTTGCTGTCAGGGAGGCTGCCAGACAATTTTCCATGCACACTCTGGGCTGGGGGGCAGTCAACCACCAGTACACACAGCAGAACCTAAACCCATACCATTATTGCTAAGCAGCAAGACAGGGGCCCATTGCACTCCCACGGGGCCTTTTTAAATGCAATCCATAACCCGGATTTGCCAGGAACCCTTCTTACTCCTCCTACTTGCATGTGACACTGGGCTTAGGATCTGCATAGGAAACACACACACAAGCACACACCTACCTTTGTTGCCTGCAGATGCCTCCTTGGCTGTCCCCAAACGGTATCAAACCAACACCCACGGGAAGCTGTAAGCATAGAGGACATGCCTGCACCCCATTGGACTTACCTGTGTGGGTTAAATCCGGGTTATTTGACAACCTATGGCGGTGATGGTTCTGCTCAGGCAGAGCAGTGCTGATGCTCCTCATAAAGCTGTCGCTGCTGTGAAGGTTCTAGGTGACATCACAAATCCCTATGGTTACATACACAACAAAGCTGGGTTGTTGTTGTTTACACTCTGCAAGGCCTGTGGAAGTGAGTGACATCATAGCACTGTAGTTCTGAGGGTTCTAGATGGATGCAACAATCTCCTGTTGCTTCTATGAAGGCCATAATAGACGACATCACCAAACAGCTCCATAGTCACATACACAGCAAAGGAGAGATGTTGTTTACACCTAGTGATGTCAGTGGTATTGAGTGACATCACAGCACAGTGCTAAGGCTCCTGGGCCTGGACACAGCAGCGGCTGCAATATCTCAACGGAGAATACGTTTATATATATGTGTGTGTGTGCGCGTATATATATATATATATATATATATATATATATATATATATATTTCTCCGCCGAAATCACTTTTAAACCCATTTCCACCTTTTTTTCCCTTCTCTTCCTCTTACTTTTTTTTCACGTTTTTTTACGTTTTTCTCCTTTTCGCCTCTTTTCTGGGCGTATTATTCTTCTTTTTCTTCTTTTTTTTCGTCTAATGCATACCCCATCAGTGCAGCAATGCTTATTCAATACCGCCAGCAGATGGAGACACTGGGGGATAATTTTCTAAGGATTTATACTGATTTTTCCTGTCTGAATTTGTCGCACAGAAAGTTGCAGGCCAAATATGTGTGACATTTCTGCGACTTTAGCTTCTAGAGCATTTTTACAACATTATACATAGGTGCTGAATACATAAAAAGCGACTGTTCAGCGACAGACAAGTCGCATCGGCTGAAAGTAGGCCAGAATGTCAGTCCATGTTGGAGCAGGTTTAGATACAGTCTAAAGTATAGATCTCAAAGTCTGTGCACAGAATTTAGCAAGGGCCTCGCACCTTCTGATGCATCAGGTAGGTGCACAATAGCATAGCCTAACCCTCTGTACTTTGGTCTATATTGATGCGGGACATAGACAGCCAGCTGATGACCAATCCATTAGTGCAATGGATGGCTGGAAGCATTTGTCTTTGCCTTTGCAATACCACAGAAGCAATGCATGGTCAATGTACAGCAATGACACACCTGTGTGAACAGCCAGGAGACCCCCCCCCCCATGTTATGTTACATAGTTACATAGTTAGTACGGTCGAAAAAAGACATATGTCCATCAAGTTCAACCAGGGAATTAAGGGGTAGGGGTGTGGCGCGATATTGGGGAAGGGATGAGATTTTATATTTCTTCATAAGCATTAATCTTATTTTGTCAATTAGGAACATTCAGCACCCACCCGCTATCAAGGCAGCTGCCTATCATGTCATGCCCTACCTGCACAGGTGTGCTGGCTACTCAAATGATCCAATTAAGGAGGCCATTTAGTCAGCAGCAGCAGAAGTCCTGTGCCTGGACGCTCCAACAGCGGCCAGACACAAGCAGAAGCAGCAGAAGCAGCAGCAGCAGCACCACCTTTTGTTTTTTGGCTGCAGCAGCAAGGCCCACAGGGCTGGCTAGCTGGCTAGCCAGCAAGCAGGTAGCAATGAAAGTAGGAATCTTTCTTTTTAACCCTGTAAGGGGGTGGTGCACTGTACCCGAAGATACTGCCATATCGGGTCAATGCATAGGGCGACGGAAGCAAGCTTCGAAATCGGCCCCCGTTCTCAAAAATCCATTTAATATATGGTCCCCAGATAGGGGACGTATCAGATATTAAACTGATAAGAACAGATACTACACTTGATCTTAGCCAAAAGGCCGAGAAGCGATAACCGTGAAAGGGGCGGGCCCAACAAGGTCCCCTTCATGGGCACTATCACTGCTTGCTGTCAGGGAGGCTGCCAGACAATTTTCCATGCACACTCTGGGCTGGGGGGCAGTCAACCACCAGTACACACAGCAGAACCTAAACCCATACCATTATTGCTAAGCAGCAAGACAGGGGCCCATTGCACTCCCACGGGGCCTTTTTAAATGCAATCCATAACCCGGATTTGCCAGGAACCCTTCTTACTCCTCCTACTTGCATGTGACACTGGGCTTAGGATCTGCATAGGAAACACACACACAAGCACACACCTACCTTTGTTGCCTGCAGATGCCTCCTTGGCTGTCCCCAAACGGTATCAAACCAACACCCACGGGAAGCTGTAAGCATAGAGGACATGCCTGCACCCCATTGGACTTACCTGTGTGGGTTAAATCCGGGTTATTTGACAACCTATGGCGGTGATGGTTCTGCTCAGGCAGAGCAGTGCTGATGCTCCTCATAAAGCTGTCGCTGCTGTGAAGGTTCTAGGTGACATCACAAATCCCTATGGTTACATACACAACAAAGCTGGGTTGTTGTTGTTTACACTCTGCAAGGCCTGTGGAAGTGAGTGACATCATAGCACTGTAGTTCTGAGGGTTCTAGATGGATGCAACAATCTCCTGTTGCTTCTATGAAGGCCATAATAGACGACATCACCAAACAGCTCCATAGTCACATACACAGCAAAGGAGAGATGTTGTTTACACCTAGTGATGTCAGTGGTATTGAGTGACATCACAGCACAGTGCTAAGGCTCCTGGGCCTGGACACAGCAGCGGCTGCAATATCTCAACGGAGAATACGTTTATATATATGTGTGTGTGTGCGCGTATATATATATATATATATATATATATATATATATATATATTTCTCCGCCGAAATCACTTATAAACCCATTTCCACCTTTTTTTCCCTTCTCTTCCTCTTACTTTTTTTTCACGTTTTTTTACGTTTTTCTCCTTTTCGCCTCTTTTCTGGGCGTATTATTCTTCTTTTTCTTCTTTTTTTTCGTCTAATGCATACCCCATCAGTGCAGCAATGCTTATTCAATACCGCCAGCAGATGGAGACACTGGGGGATAATTTTCTAAGGATTTATACTGATTTTTCCTGTCTGAATTTGTCGCACAGAAAGTTGCAGGCCAAATATGTGTGACATTTCTGCGACTTTAGCTTCTAGAGCATTTTTACAACATTATACATAGGTGCTGAATACATAAAAAGCGACTGTTCAGCGACAGACAAGTCGCATCGGCTGAAAGTAGGCCAGAATGTCAGTCCATGTTGGAGCAGGTTTAGATACAGTCTAAAGTATAGATCTCAAAGTCTGTGCACAGAATTTAGCAAGGGCCTCGCACCTTCTGATGCATCAGGTAGGTGCACAATAGCATAGCCTAACCCTCTGTACTTTGGTCTATATTGATGCGGGACATAGACAGCCAGCTGATGACCAATCCATTAGTGCAATGGATGGCTGGAAGCATTTGTCTTTGCCTTTGCAATACCACAGAAGCAATGCATGGTCAATGTACAGCAATGACACACCTGTGTGAACAGCCAGGAGACCCCCCCCCCCCCCCCATGTTATGTTACATAGTTACATAGTTAGTACGGTCGAAAAAAGACATATGTCCATCAAGTTCAACCAGGGAATTAAGGGGTAGGGGTGTGGCGCGATATTGGGGAAGGGATGAGATTTTATATTTCTTCATAAGCATTAATCTTATTTTGTCAATTAAGAACATTCAGCACCCACCCGCTATCAAGGCAGCTGCCTATCATGTCATGCCCTACCTGCACAGGTGTGCTGGCTACTCAAATGATCCAATTAAGGAGGCCATTTAGTCAGCAGCAGCAGAAGTCCTGTGCCTGGACGCTCCAACAGCGGCCAGACACAAGCAGAAGCAGCAGAAGCAGCAGCAGCACCACCTTTTGTTTTTTGGCTGCAGCAGCAAGGCCCACAGGGCTGGCTAGCTGGCTAGCCAGCAAGCAGGTAGCAATGAAAGTAGGAATCTTTCTTTTTAACCCTGTAAGGGGGTGGTGCACTGTACCCGAAGATACTGCCATATCGGGTCAATGCATAGGGCGACGGAAGCAAGCTTCGAAATCGGCCCCCGTTCTCAAAAATCCATTTAATATATGGTCCCCAGATAGGGGACGTATCAGATATTAAACTGATAAGAACAGATACTACACTTGATCTTAGCCAAAAGGCCGAGAAGCGATAACCGTGAAAGGGGCGGGCCCAACAAGGTCCCCTTCATGGGCACTATCACTGCTTGCTGTCAGGGAGGCTGCCAGACAATTTTCCATGCACACTCTGGGCTGGGGGGCAGTCAACCACCAGTACACACAGCAGAACCTAAACCCATACCATTATTGCTAAGCAGCAAGACAGGGGCCCATTGCACTCCCACGGGGCCTTTTTAAATGCAATCCATAACCCGGATTTGCCAGGAACCCTTCTTACTCCTCCTACTTGCATGTGACACTGGGCTTAGGATCTGCATAGGAAACACACACACAAGCACACACCTACCTTTGTTGCCTGCAGATGCCTCCTTGGCTGTCCCCAAACGGTATCAAACCAACACCCACGGGAAGCTGTAAGCATAGAGGACATGCCTGCACCCCATTGGACTTACCTGTGTGGGTTAAATCCGGGTTATTTGACAACCTATGGCGGTGATGGTTCTGCTCAGGCAGAGCAGTGCTGATGCTCCTCATAAAGCTGTCGCTGCTGTGAAGGTTCTAGGTGACATCACAAATCCCTATGGTTACATACACAACAAAGCTGGGTTGTTGTTGTTTACACTCTGCAAGGCCTGTGGAAGTGAGTGACATCATAGCACTGTAGTTCTGAGGGTTCTAGATGGATGCAACAATCTCCTGTTGCTTCTATGAAGGCCGTAATAGACGACATCACCAAACAGCTCCATAGTCACATACACAGCAAAGGAGAGATGTTGTTTACACCTAGTGATGTCAGTGGTATTGAGTGACATCACAGCACAGTGCTAAGGCTCCTGGGCCTGGACACAGCAGCGGCTGCAATATCTCAACGGAGAATACGTTTATATATATGTGTGTGTGTGCGCGTATATATATATATATATATATATATATATATATATATATATATATTTCTCCGCCGAAATCACTTTTAAACCCATTTCCACCTTTTTTTCCCTTCTCTTCCTCTTACTTTTTTTTCACGTTTTTTTACGTTTTTCTCCTTTTCGCCTCTTTTCTGGGCGGATTATTCTTCTTTTTCTTCTTTTTTTTCGTCTAATGCATACCCCATCAGTGCAGCAATGCTTATTCAATACCGCCAGCAGATGGAGACACTGGGGGATAATTTTCTAAGGATTTATACTGATTTTTCCTGTCTGAATTTGTCGCACAGAAAGTTGCAGGCCAAATATGTGTGACATTTCTGCGACTTTAGCTTCTAGAGCATTTTTACAACATTATACATAGGTGCTGAATACATAAAAAGCGACTGTTCAGCGACAGACAAGTCGCATCGGCTGAAAGTAGGCCAGAATGTCAGTCCATGTTGGAGCAGGTTTAGATACAGTCTAAAGTATAGATCTCAAAGTCTGTGCACAGAATTTAGCAAGGGCCTCGCACCTTCTGATGCATCAGGTAGGTGCACAATAGCATAGCCTAACCCTCTGTACTTTGGTCTATATTGATGCGGGACATAGACAGCCAGCTGATGACCAATCCATTAGTGCAATGGATGGCTGGAAGCATTTGTCTTTGCCTTTGCAATACCACAGAAGCAATGCATGGTCAATGTACAGCAATGACACACCTGTGTGAACAGCCAGGAGACCCCCCCCCCCCCCCCATGTTATGTTACATAGTTACATAGTTAGTACGGTCGAAAAAAGACATATGTCCATCAAGTTCAACCAGGGAATTAAGGGGTAGGGGTGTGGCGCGATATTGGGGAAGGGATGAGATTTTATATTTCTTCATAAGCATTAATCTTATTTTGTCAATTAGGAACATTCAGCACCCACCCGCTATCAAGGCAGCTGCCTATCATGTCATGCCCTACCTGCACAGGTGTGCTGGCTACTCAAATGATCCAATTAAGGAGGCCATTTAGTCAGCAGCAGCAGAAGTCCTGTGCCTGGACGCTCCAACAGCGGCCAGACACAAGCAGAAGCAGCAGAAGCAGCAGCAGCAGCACCACCTTTTGTTTTTTGGCTGCAGCAGCAAGGCCCACAGGGCTGGCTAGCTGGCTAGCCAGCAAGCAGGTAGCAATGAAAGTAGGAATCTTTCTTTTTAACCCTGTAAGGGGGTGGTGCACTGTACCCGAAGATACTGCCATATCGGGTCAATGCATAGGGCGACGGAAGCAAGCTTCGAAATCGGCCCCCGTTCTCAAAAATCCATTTAATATATGGTCCCCAGATAGGGGACGTATCAGATATTAAACTGATAAGAACAGATACTACACTTGATCTTAGCCAAAAGGCCGAGAAGCGATAACCGTGAAAGGGGCGGGCCCAACAAGGTCCCCTTCATGGGCACTATCACTGCTTGCTGTCAGGGAGGCTGCCAGACAATTTTCCATGCACACTCTGGGCTGGGGGGCAGTCAACCACCAGTACACACAGCAGAACCTAAACCCATACCATTATTGCTAAGCAGCAAGACAGGGGCCCATTGCACTCCCACGGGGCCTTTTTAAATGCAATCCATAACCCGGATTTGCCAGGAACCCTTCTTACTCCTCCTACTTGCATGTGACACTGGGCTTAGGATCTGCATAGGAAACACACACACAAGCACACACCTACCTTTGTTGCCTGCAGATGCCTCCTTGGCTGTCCCCAAACGGTATCAAACCAACACCCACGGGAAGCTGTAAGCATAGAGGACATGCCTGCACCCCATTGGACTTACCTGTGTGGGTTAAATCCGGGTTATTTGACAACCTATGGCGGTGATGGTTCTGCTCAGGCAGAGCAGTGCTGATGCTCCTCATAAAGCTGTCGCTGCTGTGAAGGTTCTAGGTGACATCACAAATCCCTATGGTTACATACACAACAAAGCTGGGTTGTTGTTGTTTACACTCTGCAAGGCCTGTGGAAGTGAGTGACATCATAGCACTGTAGTTCTGAGGGTTCTAGATGGATGCAACAATCTCCTGTTGCTTCTATGAAGGCCATAATAGACGACATCACCAAACAGCTCCATAGTCACATACACAGCAAAGGAGAGATGTTGTTTACACCTAGTGATGTCAGTGGTATTGAGTGACATCACAGCACAGTGCTAAGGCTCCTGGGCCTGGACACAGCAGCGGCTGCAATATCTCAACGGAGAATACGTTTATATATATGTGTGTGTGTGCGCGTATATATATATATATATATATATATATATATATATATATATATATATATTTCTCCGCCGAAATCACTTTTAAACCCATTTCCACCTTTTTTTCCCTTCTCTTCCTCTTACTTTTTTTTCACGTTTTTTTACGTTTTTCTCCTTTTCGCCTCTTTTCTGGGCGTATTATTCTTCTTTTTCTTCTTTTTTTTCGTCTAATGCATACCCCATCAGTGCAGCAATGCTTATTCAATACCGCCAGCAGATGGAGACACTGGGGGATAATTTTCTAAGGATTTATACTGATTTTTCCTGTCTGAATTTGTCGCACAGAAAGTTGCAGGCCAAATATGTGTGACATTTCTGCGACTTTAGCTTCTAGAGCATTTTTACAACATTATACATAGGTGCTGAATACATAAAAAGCGACTGTTCAGCGACAGACAAGTCGCATCGGCTGAAAGTAGGCCAGAATGTCAGTCCATGTTGGAGCAGGTTTAGATACAGTCTAAAGTATAGATCTCAAAGTCTGTGCACAGAATTTAGCAAGGGCCTCGCACCTTCTGATGCATCAGGTAGGTGCACAATAGCATAGCCTAACCCTCTGTACTTTGGTCTATATTGATGCGGGACATAGACAGCCAGCTGATGACCAATCCATTAGTGCAATGGATGGCTGGAAGCATTTGTCTTTGCCTTTGCAATACCACAGAAGCAATGCATGGTCAATGTACAGCAATGACACACCTGTGTGAACAGCCAGGAGACCCCCCCCCCCCCCCCCATGTTATGTTACATAGTTACATAGTTAGTACGGTCGAAAAAAGACATATGTCCATCAAGTTCAACCAGGGAATTAAGGGGTAGGGGTGTGGCGCGATATTGGGGAAGGGATGAGATTTTATATTTCTTCATAAGCATTAATCTTATTTTGTCAATTTGTCAATTAGGAACATTCAGCACCCACCCGCTATCAAGGCAGCTGCCTATCATGTCATGCCCTACCTGCACAGGTGTGCTGGCTACTCAAATGATCCAATTAAGGAGGCCATTTAGTCAGCAGCAGCAGAAGTCCTGTGCCTGGACGCTCCAACAGCGGCCAGACACAAGCAGAAGCAGCAGAAGCAGCAGCAGCAGCACCACCTTTTGTTTTTTGGCTGCAGCAGCAAGGCCCACAGGGCTGGCTAGCTGGCTAGCCAGCAAGCAGGTAGCAATGAAAGTAGGAATCTTTCTTTTTAACCCTGTAAGGGGGTGGTGCACTGTACCCGAAGATACTGCCATATCGGGTCAATGCATAGGGCGACGGAAGCAAGCTTCGAAATCGGCCCCCGTTCTCAAAAATCCATTTAATATATGGTCCCCAGATAGGGGACGTATCAGATATTAAACTGATAAGAACAGATACTACACTTGATCTTAGCCAAAAGGCCGAGAAGCGATAACCGTGAAAGGGGCGGGCCCAACAAGGTCCCCTTCATGGGCACTATCACTGCTTGCTGTCAGGGAGGCTGCCAGACAATTTTCCATGCACACTCTGGGCTGGGGGGCAGTCAACCACCAGTACACACAGCAGAACCTAAACCCATACCATTATTGCTAAGCAGCAAGACAGGGGCCCATTGCACTCCCACGGGGCCTTTTTAAATGCAATCCATAACCCGGATTTGCCAGGAACCCTTCTTACTCCTCCTACTTGCATGTGACACTGGGCTTAGGATCTGCATAGGAAACACACACACAAGCACACACCTACCTTTGTTGCCTGCAGATGCCTCCTTGGCTGTCCCCAAACGGTATCAAACCAACACCCACGGGAAGCTGTAAGCATAGAGGACATGCCTGCACCCCATTGGACTTACCTGTGTGGGTTAAATCCGGGTTATTTGACAACCTATGGCGGTGATGGTTCTGCTCAGGCAGAGCAGTGCTGATGCTCCTCATAAAGCTGTCGCTGCTGTGAAGGTTCTAGGTGACATCACAAATCCCTATGGTTACATACACAACAAAGCTGGGTTGTTGTTGTTTACACTCTGCAAGGCCTGTGGAAGTGAGTGACATCATAGCACTGTAGTTCTGAGGGTTCTAGATGGATGCAACAATCTCCTGTTGCTTCTATGAAGGCCATAATAGACGACATCACCAAACAGCTCCATAGTCACATACACAGCAAAGGAGAGATGTTGTTTACACCTAGTGATGTCAGTGGTATTGAGTGACATCACAGCACAGTGCTAAGGCTCCTGGGCCTGGACACAGCAGCGGCTGCAATATCTCAACGGAGAATACGTTTATATATATGTGTGTGTGTGCGCGTATATATATATATATATATATATATATATATATATATATATATATTTCTCCGCCGAAATCACTTTTAAACCCATTTCCACCTTTTTTTCCCTTCTCTTCCTCTTACTTTTTTTTCACGTTTTTTTACGTTTTTCTCCTTTTCGCCTCTTTTCTGGGCGTATTATTCTTCTTTTTCTTCTTTTTTTTCGTCTAATGCATACCCCATCAGTGCAGCAATGCTTATTCAATACCGCCAGCAGATGGAGACACTGGGGGATAATTTTCTAAGGATTTATACTGATTTTTCCTGTCTGAATTTGTCGCACAGAAAGTTGCAGGCCAAATATGTGTGACATTTCTGCGACTTTAGCTTCTAGAGCATTTTTACAACATTATACATAGGTGCTGAATACATAAAAAGCGACTGTTCAGCGACAGACAAGTCGCATCGGCTGAAAGTAGGCCAGAATGTCAGTCCATGTTGGAGCAGGTTTAGATACAGTCTAAAGTATAGATCTCAAAGTCTGTGCACAGAATTTAGCAAGGGCCTCGCACCTTCTGATGCATCAGGTAGGTGCACAATAGCATAGCCTAACCCTCTGTACTTTGGTCTATATTGATGCGGGACATAGACAGCCAGCTGATGACCAATCCATTAGTGCAATGGATGGCTGGAAGCATTTGTCTTTGCCTTTGCAATACCACAGAAGCAATGCATGGTCAATGTACAGCAATGACACACCTGTGTGAACAGCCAGGAGACCCCCCCCCCCCCCCCCCCCATGTTATGTTACATAGTTACATAGTTAGTACGGTCGAAAAAAGACATATGTCCATCAAGTTCAACCAGGGAATTAAGGGGTAGGGGTGTGGCGCGATATTGGGGAAGGGATGAGATTTTATATTTCTTCATAAGCATTAATCTTATTTTGTCAATTAGGAACATTCAGCACCCACCCGCTATCAAGGCAGCTGCCTATCATGTCATGCCCTACCTGCACAGGTGTGCTGGCTACTCAAATGATCCAATTAAGGAGGCCATTTAGTCAGCAGCAGCAGAAGTCCTGTGCCTGGACGCTCCAACAGCGGCCAGACACAAGCAGAAGCAGAAGCAGCAGAAGCAGCAGCAGCACCACCTTTTGTTTTTTGGCTGCAGCAGCAAGGCCCACAGGGCTGGCTAGCTGGCTAGCCAGCAAGCAGGTAGCAATGAAAGTAGGAATCTTTCTTTTTAACCCTGTAAGGGGGTGGTGCACTGTACCCGAAGATACTGCCATATCGGGTCAATGCATAGGGCGACGGAAGCAAGCTTCGAAATCGGCCCCCGTTCTCAAAAATTCATTTAATATATGGTCCCCAGATAGGGGACGTATCAGATATTAAACTGATAAGAACAGATACTACACTTGATCTTAGCCAAAAGGCCGAGAAGCGATAACCGTGAAAGGGGCGGGCCCAACAAGGTCCCCTTCATGGGCACTATCACTGCTTGCTGTCAGGGAGGCTGCCAGACAATTTTCCATGCACACTCTGGGCTGGGGGGCAGTCAACCACCAGTACACACAGCAGAACCTAAACCCATACCATTATTGCTAAGCAGCAAGACAGGGGCCCATTGCACTCCCACGGGGCCTTTTTAAATGCAATCCATAACCCGGATTTGCCAGGAACCCTTCTTACTCCTCCTACTTGCATGTGACACTGGGCTTAGGATCTGCATAGGAAACACACACACAAGCACACACCTACCTTTGTTGCCTGCAGATGCCTCCTTGGCTGTCCCCAAACGGTATCAAACCAACACCCACGGGAAGCTGTAAGCATAGAGGACATGCCTGCACCCCATTGGACTTACCTGTGTGGGTTAAATCCGGGTTATTTGACAACCTATGGCGGTGATGGTTCTGCTCAGGCAGAGCAGTGCTGATGCTCCTCATAAAGCTGTCGCTGCTGTGAAGGTTCTAGGTGACATCACAAATCCCTATGGTTACATACACAACAAAGCTGGGTTGTTGTTGTTTACACTCTGCAAGGCCTGTGGAAGTGAGTGACATCATAGCACTGTAGTTCTGAGGGTTCTAGATGGATGCAACAATCTCCTGTTGCTTCTATGAAGGCCATAATAGACGACATCACCAAACAGCTCCATAGTCACATACACAGCAAAGGAGAGATGTTGTTTACACCTAGTGATGTCAGTGGTATTGAGTGACATCACAGCACAGTGCTAAGGCTCCTGGGCCTGGACACAGCAGCGGCTGCAATATCTCAACGGAGAATACGTTTATATATATGTGTGTGTGTGCGCGTATATATATATATATATATATATATATATATATATATATATATATATTTCTCCGCCGAAATCACTTTTAAACCCATTTCCACCTTTTTTTCCCTTCTCTTCCTCTTACTTTTTTTTCACGTTTTTTTACGTTTTTCTCCTTTTCGCCTCTTTTCTGGGCGTATTATTCTTCTTTTTCTTCTTTTTTTTCGTCTAATGCATACCCCATCAGTGCAGCAATGCTTATTCAATACCGCCAGCAGATGGAGACACTGGGGGATAATTTTCTAAGGATTTATACTGATTTTTCCTGTCTGAATTTGTCGCACAGAAAGTTGCAGGCCAAATATGTGTGACATTTCTGCGACTTTAGCTTCTAGAGCATTTTTACAACATTATACATAGGTGCTGAATACATAAAAAGCGACTGTTCAGCGACAGACAAGTCGCATCGGCTGAAAGTAGGCCAGAATGTCAGTCCATGTTGGAGCAGGTTTAGATACAGTCTAAAGTATAGATCTCAAAGTCTGTGCACAGAATTTAGCAAGGGCCTCGCACCTTCTGATGCATCAGGTAGGTGCACAATAGCATAGCCTAACCCTCTGTACTTTGGTCTATATTGATGCGGGACATAGACAGCCAGCTGATGACCAATCCATTAGTGCAATGGATGGCTGGAAGCATTTGTCTTTGCCTTTGCAATACCACAGAAGCAATGCATGGTCAATGTACAGCAATGACACACCTGTGTGAACAGCCAGGAGACCCCCCCCCCCCCCCCCCCCCATGTTATGTTACATAGTTACATAGTTAGTACGGTCGAAAAAAGACATATGTCCATCAAGTTCAACCAGGGAATTAAGGGGTAGGGGTGTGGCGCGATATTGGGGAAGGGATGAGATTTTATATTTCTTCATAAGCATTAATCTTATTTTGTCAATTAGGAACATTCAGCACCCACCCGCTATCAAGGCAGCTGCCTATCATGTCATGCCCTACCTGCACAGGTGTGCTGGCTACTCAAATGATCCAATTAAGGAGGCCATTTAGTCAGCAGCAGCAGAAGTCCTGTGCCTGGACGCTCCAACAGCGGCCAGACACAAGCAGAAGCAGCAGAAGCAGCAGCAGCAGCACCACCTTTTGTTTTTTGGCTGCAGCAGCAAGGCCCACAGGGCTGGCTAGCTGGCTAGCCAGCAAGCAGGTAGCAATGAAAGTAGGAATCTTTCTTTTTAACCCTGTAAGGGGGTGGTGCACTGTACCCGAAGATACTGCCATATCGGGTCAATGCATAGGGCGACGGAAGCAAGCTTCGAAATCGGCCCCCGTTCTCAAAAATCCATTTAATATATGGTCCCCAGATAGGGGACGTATCAGATATTAAACTGATAAGAACAGATACTACACTTGATCTTAGCCAAAAGGCCGAGAAGCGATAACCGTGAAAGGGGCGGGCCCAACAAGGTCCCCTTCATGGGCACTATCACTGCTTGCTGTCAGGGAGGCTGCCAGACAATTTTCCATGCACACTCTGGGCTGGGGGGCAGTCAACCACCAGTACACACAGCAGAACCTAAACCCATACCATTATTGCTAAGCAGCAATACAGGGGCCCATTGCACTCCCACGGGGCCTTTTTAAATGCAATCCATAACCCGGATTTGCCAGGAACCCTTCTTACTCCTCCTACTTGCATGTGACACTGGGCTTAGGATCTGCATAGGAAACACACACACAAGCACACACCTACCTTTGTTGCCTGCAGATGCCTCCTTGGCTGTCCCCAAACGGTATCAAACCAACACCCACGGGAAGCTGTAAGCATAGAGGACATGCCTGCACCCCATTGGACTTACCTGTGTGGGTTAAATCCGGGTTATTTGACAACCTATGGCGGTGATGGTTCTGCTCAGGCAGAGCAGTGCTGATGCTCCTCATAAAGCTGTCGCTGCTGTGAAGGTTCTAGGTGACATCACAAATCCCTATGGTTACATACACAACAAAGCTGGGTTGTTGTTGTTTACACTCTGCAAGGCCTGTGGAAGTGAGTGACATCATAGCACTGTAGTTCTGAGGGTTCTAGATGGATGCAACAATCTCCTGTTGCTTCTATGAAGGCCATAATAGACGACATCACCAAACAGCTCCATAGTCACATACACAGCAAAGGAGAGATGTTGTTTACACCTAGTGATGTCAGTGGTATTGAGTGACATCACAGCACAGTGCTAAGGCTCCTGGGCCTGGACACAGCAGCGGCTGCAATATCTCAACGGAGAATACGTTTATATATATGTGTGTGTGTGCGCGTATATATATATATATATATATATATATATATATATATATATATATATATATATTTCTCCGCCGAAATCACTTTTAAACCCATTTCCACCTTTTTTTCCCTTCTCTTCCTCTTACTTTTTTTTCACGTTTTTTTACGTTTTTCTCCTTTTCGCCTCTTTTCTGGGCGTATTATTCTTCTTTTTCTTCTTTTTTTTCGTCTAATGCATACCCCATCAGTGCAGCAATGCTTATTCAATACCGCCAGCAGATGGAGACACTGGGGGATAATTTTCTAAGGATTTATACTGATTTTTCCTGTCTGAATTTGTCGCACAGAAAGTTGCAGGCCAAATATGTGTGACATTTCTGCGACTTTAGCTTCTAGAGCATTTTTACAACATTATACATAGGTGCTGAATACATAAAAAGCGACTGTTCAGCGACAGACAAGTCGCATCGGCTGAAAGTAGGCCAGAATGTCAGTCCATGTTGGAGCAGGTTTAGATACAGTCTAAAGTATAGATCTCAAAGTCTGTGCACAGAATTTAGCAAGGGCCTCGCACCTTCTGATGCATCAGGTAGGTGCACAATAGCATAGCCTAACCCTCTGTACTTTGGTCTATATTGATGCGGGACATAGACAGCCAGCTGATGACCAATCCATTAGTGCAATGGATGGCTGGAAGCATTTGTCTTTGCCTTTGCAATACCACAGAAGCAATGCATGGTCAATGTACAGCAATGACACACCTGTGTGAACAGCCAGGAGACCCCCCCCCCCCCCATGTTATGTTACATAGTTACATAGTTAGTACGGTCGAAAAAAGACATATGTCCATCAAGTTCAACCAGGGAATTAAGGGGTAGGGGTGTGGCGCGATATTGGGGAAGGGATGAGATTTTATATTTCTTCATAAGCATTAATCTTATTTTGTCAATTAGGAACATTCAGCACCCACCCGCTATCAAGGCAGCTGCCTATCATGTCATGCCCTACCTGCACAGGTGTGCTGGCTACTCAAATGATCCAATTAAGGAGGCCATTTAGTCAGCAGCAGCAGAAGTCCTGTGCCTGGACGCTCCAACAGGGGCCAGACACAAGCAGAAGCAGAAGCAGCAGCAGCAGCAGCAGCACCACCTTTTGTTTTTTGGCTGCAGCAGCAAGGCCCACAGGGCTGGCTAGCTGGCTAGCCAGCAAGCAGGTAGCAATGAAAGTAGGAATCTTTCTTTTTAACCCTGTAAGGGGGTGGTGCACTGTACCCGAAGATACTGCCATATCGGGTCAATGCATAGGGCGACGGAAGCAAGCTTCGAAATCGGCCCCCGTTCTCAAAAATCCATTTAATATATGGTCCCCAGATAGGGGACGTATCAGATATTAAACTGATAAGAACAGATACTACACTTGATCTTAGCCAAAAGGCCGAGAAGCGATAACCGTGAAAGGGGCGGGCCCAACAAGGTCCCCTTCATGGGCACTATCACTGCTTGCTGTCAGGGAGGCTGCCAGACAATTTTCCATGCACACTCTGGGCTGGGGGGCAGTCAACCACCAGTACACACAGCAGAACCTAAACCCATACCATTATTGCTAAGCAGCAAGACAGGGGCCCATTGCACTCCCACGGGGCCTTTTTAAATGCAATCCATAACCCGGATTTGCCAGGAACCCTTCTTACTCCTCCTACTTGCATGTGACACTGGGCTTAGGATCTGCATAGGAAACACACACACAAGCACACACCTACCTTTGTTGCCTGCAGATGCCTCCTTGGCTGTCCCCAAACGGTATCAAACCAACACCCACGGGAAGCTGTAAGCATAGAGGACATGCCTGCACCCCATTGGACTTACCTGTGTGGGTTAAATCCGGGTTATTTGACAACCTATGGCGGTGATGGTTCTGCTCAGGCAGAGCAGTGCTGATGCTCCTCATAAAGCTGTCGCTGCTGTGAAGGTTCTAGGTGACATCACAAATCCCTATGGTTACATACACAACAAAGCTGGGTTGTTGTTGTTTACACTCTGCAAGGCCTGTGGAAGTGAGTGACATCATAGCACTGTAGTTCTGAGGGTTCTAGATGGATGCAACAATCTCCTGTTGCTTCTATGAAGGCCATAATAGACGACATCACCAAACAGCTCCATAGTCACATACACAGCAAAGGAGAGATGTTGTTTACACCTAGTGATGTCAGTGGTATTGAGTGACATCACAGCACAGTGCTAAGGCTCCTGGGCCTGGACACAGCAGCGGCTGCAATATCTCAACGGAGAATACGTTTATATATATGTGTGTGTGTGCGCGTATATATATATATATATATATATATATATATATATATATATATATTTCTCCGCCGAAATCACTTTTAAACCCATTTCCACCTTTTTTTCCCTTCTCTTCCTCTTACTTTTTTTTCACGTTTTTTTACGTTTTTCTCCTTTTCGCCTCTTTTCTGGGCGTATTATTCTTCTTTTTCTTCTTTTTTTTCGTCTAATGCATACCCCATCAGTGCAGCAATGCTTATTCAATACCGCCAGCAGATGGAGACACTGGGGGATAATTTTCTAAGGATTTATACTGATTTTTCCTGTCTGAATTTGTCGCACAGAAAGTTGCAGGCCAAATATGTGTGACATTTCTGCGACTTTAGCTTCTAGAGCATTTTTACAACATTATACATAGGTGCTGAATACATAAAAAGCGACTGTTCAGCGACAGACAAGTCGCATCGGCTGAAAGTAGGCCAGAATGTCAGTCCATGTTGGAGCAGGTTTAGATACAGTCTAAAGTATAGATCTCAAAGTCTGTGCACAGAATTTAGCAAGGGCCTCGCACCTTCTGATGCATCAGGTAGGTGCACAATAGCATAGCCTAACCCTCTGTACTTTGGTCTATATTGATGCGGGACATAGACAGCCAGCTGATGACCAATCCATTAGTGCAATGGATGGCTGGAAGCATTTGTCTTTGCCTTTGCAATACCACAGAAGCAATGCATGGTCAATGTACAGCAATGACACACCTGTGTGAACAGCCAGGAGACCCCCCCCCCCCCCCCATGTTATGTTACATAGTTACATAGTTAGTACGGTCGAAAAAAGACATATGTCCATCAAGTTCAACCAGGGAATTAAGGGGTAGGGGTGTGGCGCGATATTGGGGAAGGGATGAGATTTTATATTTCTTCATAAGCATTAATCTTATTTTGTCAATTAGGAACATTCAGCACCCACCCGCTATCAAGGCAGCTGCCTATCATGTCATGCCCTACCTGCACAGGTGTGCTGGCTACTCAAATGATCCAATTAAGGAGGCCATTTAGTCAGCAGCAGCAGAAGTCCTGTGCCTGGACGCTCCAACAGCGGCCAGACACAAGCAGAAGCAGCAGAAGCAGCAGCAGCACCACCTTTTGTTTTTTGGCTGCAGCAGCAGCAAGGCCCACAGGGCTGGCTAGCTGGCTAGCCAGCAAGCAGGTAGCAATGAAAGTAGGAATCTTTCTTTTTAACCCTGTAAGGGGGTGGTGCACTGTACCCGAAGATACTGCCATATCGGGTCAATGCATAGGGCGACGGAAGCAAGCTTCGAAATCGGCCCCCGTTCTCAAAAATCCATTTAATATATGGTCCCCAGATAGGGGACGTATCAGATATTAAACTGATAAGAACAGATACTACACTTGATCTTAGCCAAAAGGCCGAGAAGCGATAACCGTGAAAGGGGCGGGCCCAACAAGGTGCCCTTCATGGGCACTATCACTGCTTGCTGTCAGGGAGGCTGCCAGACAATTTTCCATGCACACTCTGGGCTGGGGGGCAGTCAACCACCAGTACACACAGCAGAACCTAAACCCATACCATTATTGCTAAGCAGCAAGACAGGGGCCCATTGCACTCCCACGGGGCCTTTTTAAATGCAATCCATAACCCGGATTTGCCAGGAACCCTTCTTACTCCTCCTACTTGCATGTGACACTGGGCTTAGGATCTGCATAGGAAACACACACACAAGCACACACCTACCTTTGTTGCCTGCAGATGCCTCCTTGGCTGTCCCCAAACGGTATCAAACCAACACCCACGGGAAGCTGTAAGCATAGAGGACATGCCTGCACCCCATTGGACTTACCTGTGTGGGTTAAATCCGGGTTATTTGACAACCTATGGCGGTGATGGTTCTGCTCAGGCAGAGCAGTGCTGATGCTCCTCATAAAGCTGTCGCTGCTGTGAAGGTTCTAGGTGACATCACAAATCCCTATGGTTACATACACAACAAAGCTGGGTTGTTGTTGTTTACACTCTGCAAGGCCTGTGGAAGTGAGTGACATCATAGCACTGTAGTTCTGAGGGTTCTAGATGGATGCAACAATCTCCTGTTGCTTCTATGAAGGCCATAATAGACGACATCACCAAACAGCTCCATAGTCACATACACAGCAAAGGAGAGATGTTGTTTACACCTAGTGATGTCAGTGGTATTGAGTGACATCACAGCACAGTGCTAAGGCTCCTGGGCCTGGACACAGCAGCGGCTGCAATATCTCAACGGAGAATACGTTTATATATATGTGTGTGTGTGCGCGTATATATATATATATATATATATATATATATATATATATATATATTTCTCCGCCGAAATCACTTTTAAACCCATTTCCACCTTTTTTTCCCTTCTCTTCCTCTTACTTTTTTTTCACGTTTTTTTACGTTTTTCTCCTTTTCGCCTCTTTTCTGGGCGTATTATTCTTCTTTTTCTTCTTTTTTTTCGTCTAATGCATACCCCATCAGTGCAGCAATGCTTATTCAATACCGCCAGCAGATGGAGACACTGGGGGATAATTTTCTAAGGATTTATACTGATTTTTCCTGTCTGAATTTGTCGCACAGAAAGTTGCAGGCCAAATATGTGTGACATTTCTGCGACTTTAGCTTCTAGAGCATTTTTACAACATTATACATAGGTGCTGAATACATAAAAAGCGACTGTTCAGCGACAGACAAGTCGCATCGGCTGAAAGTAGGCCAGAATGTCAGTCCATGTTGGAGCAGGTTTAGATACAGTCTAAAGTATAGATCTCAAAGTCTGTGCACAGAATTTAGCAAGGGCCTCGCACCTTCTGATGCATCAGGTAGGTGCACAATAGCATAGCCTAACCCTCTGTACTTTGGTCTATATTGATGCGGGACATAGACAGCCAGCTGATGACCAATCCATTAGTGCAATGGATGGCTGGAAGCATTTGTCTTTGCCTTTGCAATACCACAGAAGCAATGCATGGTCAATGTACAGCAATGACACACCTGTGTGAACAGCCAGGAGACCCCCCCCCCCCCCCCCCATGTTATGTTACATAGTTACATAGTTAGTACGGTCGAAAAAAGACATATGTCCATCAAGTTCAACCAGGGAATTAAGGGGTAGGGGTGTGGCGCGATATTGGGGAAGGGATGAGATTTTATATTTCTTCATAAGCATTAATCTTATTTTGTCAATTAGGAACATTCAGCACCCACCCGCTATCAAGGCAGCTGCCTATCATGTCATGCCCTACCTGCACAGGTGTGCTGGCTACTCAAATGATCCAATTAAGGAGGCCATTTAGTCAGCAGCAGCAGAAGTCCTGTGCCTGGACGCTCCAACAGCGGCCAGACACAAGCAGAAGCAGAAGCAGCAGAAGCAGCAGCAGCACCACCTTTTGTTTTTTGGCTGCAGCAGCAGCAAGGCCCACAGGGCTGGCTAGCTGGCTAGCCAGCAAGCAGGTAGCAATGAAAGTAGGAATCTTTCTTTTTAACCCTGTAAGGGGGTGGTGCACTGTACCCGAAGATACTGCCATATCGGGTCAATGCATAGGGCGACGGAAGCAAGCTTCGAAATCGGCCCCCGTTCTCAAAAATCCATTTAATATATGGTCCCCAGATAGGGGACGTATCAGATATTAAACTGATAAGAACAGATTTTTTTTTTTTTTTTATCTAAAGCCGAGGAACGTGCTTTCGATTCACCCAAAGTGCAAGAAAAAGTGCAAACGTGTTACACTAAAAAAAACGTGCACAAAGGATGCGGTCTATCGCAAGCCCTTCTCCGATAGGAGAGAGGCCCCCCAACAAACCTTACCCTTCGCCTCCGGACCAAAAGGTACCTGCGAGGTTCCAGGTTCGATGTCCCTTTTCGCCGAAGCTACTAGGGGACCACAAATGCTCCCGGCATCCCCCTTGGCGTTAGCCAAGGTATCTGCCCGCAGAGCCGATTACGGTAGGTACCCTGCCAAAGCAGGAGTACCCGGGGTGTTTGCAGGGAGGTGCGGAACCTAATGGCCACACACACCTCCCTTAGACCGCCAGGAGGGACACCCAGAAGGGCTACCGCATCCTGACAAATCCTGTGAACACACAACACGCAAAAAGTGACACAGTGAGACAAAAAAGAAATAAATAAGTGAATGTGTGCAGATATACTGCCCGGACATCCGGCCGGATCTATAAAAATTTCTCTGATCCTAGCCAGAAGGCCGGGAATCAAGAGGTGAGTGCCACAAGGTGAAGAGATTATGGTGCCCGTGCTTCAACTCAGTGAGTCTATTCTCCCAGTGAGTTTCGGCACCTCGGGGTCACCACTCCCCGAGGCACAAAAGTACCTCGGCTCTAGACCCTCTCAGCCTCATGGCGAGACCCGAAGGGAACAGGTCACATCGGGGCAGCCGTCGAGCTGATTCCTCAGAACCAGCCCCGGAAAGCCCTGGTACACCTGCATCCTCCATGCAGCACCCATCCCCACCAGCATGAAAACTGATAAGAACAGATACTACACTTGATCTTAGCCAAAAGGCCGAGAAGCGATAACCGTGAAAGGGGCGGGCCCAACAAGGTGCCCTTCATGGGCACTATCACTGCTTGCTGTCAGGGAGGCTGCCAGACAATTTTCCATGCACACTCTGGGCTGGGGGGCAGTCAACCACCAGTACACACAGCAGAACCTAAACCCATACCATTATTGCTAAGCAGCAAGACAGGGGCCCATTGCACTCCCACGGGGCCTTTTTAAATGCAATCCATAACCCGGATTTGCCAGGAACCCTTCTTACTCCTCCTACTTGCATGTGACACTGGGCTTAGGATCTGCATAGGAAACACACACACAAGCACACACCTACCTTTGTTGCCTGCAGATGCCTCCTTGGCTGTCCCCAAACGGTATCAAACCAACACCCACGGGAAGCTGTAAGCATAGAGGACATGCCTGCACCCCATTGGACTTACCTGTGTGGGTTAAATCCGGGTTATTTGACAACCTATGGCGGTGATGGTTCTGCTCAGGCAGAGCAGTGCTGATGCTCCTCATAAAGCTGTCGCTGCTGTGAAGGTTCTAGGTGACATCACAAATCCCTATGGTTACATACACAACAAAGCTGGGTTGTTGTTGTTTACACTCTGCAAGGCCTGTGGAAGTGAGTGACATCATAGCACTGTAGTTCTGAGGGTTCTAGATGGATGCAACAATCTCCTGTTGCTTCTATGAAGGCCATAATAGACGACATCACCAAACAGCTCCATAGTCACATACACAGCAAAGGAGAGATGTTGTTTACACCTAGTGATGTCAGTGGTATTGAGTGACATCACAGCACAGTGCTAAGGCTCCTGGGCCTGGACACAGCAGCGGCTGCAATATCTCAAAGGAGAATACGTTTATATATATGTGTGTGTGTGCGCGTATATATATATATATATATATATATATATATATATTTCTCCGCCGAAATCACTTTTAAACCCATTTCCACCTTTTTTTCCCTTCTCTTCCTCTTACTTTTTTTTCACGTTTTTTTACGTTTTTCTCCTTTTCGCCTCTTTTCTGGGCGTATTATTCTTCTTTTTCTTCTTTTTTTTCGTCTAATGCATACCCCATCAGTGCAGCAATGCTTATTCAATACCGCCAGCAGATGGAGACACTGGGGGATAATTTTCTAAGGATTTATACTGATTTTTCCTGTCTGAATTTGTCGCACAGAAAGTTGCAGGCCAAATATGTGTGACATTTCTGCGACTTTAGCTTCTAGAGCATTTTTACAACATTATACATAGGTGCTGAATACATAAAAAGCGACTGTTCAGCGACAGACAAGTCACATCGGCTGAAAGTAGGCCAGAATGTCAGTCCATGTTGGAGCAGGTTTAGATACAGTCTAAAGTATAGATCTCAAAGTCTGTGCACAGAATTTAGCAAGGGCCTCGCACCTTCTGATGCATCAGGTAGGTGCACAATAGCATAGCCTAACCCTCTGTACTTTGGTCTATATTGATGCGGGACATAGACAGCCAGCTGATGACCAATCCATTAGTGCAGTGGATGGCTGGAAGCATTTGTCTTTGCCTTTGCAATACCACAGAAGCAATGCATGGTCAATGTACAGCAATGACACACCTGTGTGAACAGCCAGGAGACCCCCCCCCCCCCATGTTATGTTACATAGTTACATAGTTAGTACAGTCGAAAAAAGACATATGTCCATCAAGTTCAACCAGGGAATTAAGGGGTAGGGGTGTGGCGCGATATTGGGGAAGGGATGAGATTTTATATTTCTTCATAAGCATTAATCTTATTTTGTCAATTAGGAACATTCAGCACCCACCCGCTATCAAGGCAGCTGCCTATCATGTCATGCCCTACCTGCACAGGTGTGCTGGCTACTCAAATGATCCAATTAAGGAGGCCATTTAGTCAGCAGCAGCAGAAGTCCTGTGCCTGGACGCTCCAACAGCGGCCAGACACAAGCAGAAGCAGAAGCAGCAGAAGCAGCAGCAGCACCACCTTTTGTTTTTTGGCTGCAGCAGCAGCAAGGCCCACAGGGCTGGCTAGCTGGCTAGCCAGCAAGCAGGTAGCAATGAAAGTAGGAATCTTTCTTTTTAACCCTGTAAGGGGGTGGTGCACTGTACCCGAAGATACTGCCATATCGGGTCAATGCATAGGGCGACGGAAGCAAGCTTCGAAATCGGCCCCCGTTCTCAAAAATCCATTTAATATATGGTCCCCAGATAGGGGACGTATCAGATATTAAACTGATAAGAACAGATACTACACTTGATCTTAGCCAAAAGGCCGAGAAGCGATAACCGTGAAAGGGGCGGGCCCAACAAGGTGCCCTTCATGGGCACTATCACTGCTTGCTGTCAGGGAGGCTGCCAGACAATTTTCCATGCACACTCTGGGCTGGGGGGCAGTCAACCACCAGTACACACAGCAGAACCTAAACCCATACCATTATTGCTAAGCAGCAAGACAGGGGCCCATTGCACTCCCACGGGGCCTTTTTAAATGCAATCCATAACCCGGATTTGCCAGGAACCCTTCTTACTCCTCCTACTTGCATGTGACACTGGGCTTAGGATCTGCATAGGAAACACACACACAAGCACACACCTACCTTTGTTGCCTGCAGATGCCTCCTTGGCTGTCCCCAAACGGTATCAAACCAACACCCACGGGAAGCTGTAAGCATAGAGGACATGCCTGCACCCCATTGGACTTACCTGTGTGGGTTAAATCCGGGTTATTTGACAACCTATGGCGGTGATGGTTCTGCTCAGGCAGAGCAGTGCTGATGCTCCTCATAAAGCTGTCGCTGCTGTGAAGGTTCTAGGTGACATCACAAATCCCTATGGTTACATACACAACAAAGCTGGGTTGTTGTTGTTTACACTCTGCAAGGCCTGTGGAAGTGAGTGACATCATAGCACTGTAGTTCTGAGGGTTCTAGATGGATGCAACAATCTCCTGTTGCTTCTATGAAGGCCATAATAGACGACATCACCAAACAGCTCCATAGTCACATACACAGCAAAGGAGAGATGTTGTTTACACCTAGTGATGTCAGTGGTATTGAGTGACATCACAGCACAGTGCTAAGGCTCCTGGGCCTGGACACAGCAGCGGCTGCAATATCTCAACGGAGAATACGTTTATATATATGTGTGTGTGTGCGCGTATATATATATATATATATATATATATATATATATATATATATATTTCTCCGCCGAAATCACTTTTAAACCCATTTCCACCTTTTTTTCCCTTCTCTTCCTCTTACTTTTTTTTCACGTTTTTTTACGTTTTTCTCCTTTTCGCCTCTTTTCTGGGCGTATTATTCTTCTTTTTCTTCTTTTTTTTCGTCTAATGCATACCCCATCAGTGCAGCAATGCTTATTCAATACCGCCAGCAGATGGAGACACTGGGGGATAATTTTCTAAGGATTTATACTGATTTTTCCTGTCTGAATTTGTCGCACAGAAAGTTGCAGGCCAAATATGTGTGACATTTCTGCGACTTTAGCTTCTAGAGCATTTTTACAACATTATACATAGGTGCTGAATACATAAAAAGCGACTGTTCAGCGACAGACAAGTCGCATCGGCTGAAAGTAGGCCAGAATGTCAGTCCATGTTGGAGCAGGTTTAGATACAGTCTAAAGTATAGATCTCAAAGTCTGTGCACAGAATTTAGCAAGGGCCTCGCACCTTCTGATGCATCAGGTAGGTGCACAATAGCATAGCCTAACCCTCTGTACTTTGGTCTATATTGATGCGGGACATAGACAGCCAGCTGATGACCAATCCATTAGTGCAATGGATGGCTGGAAGCATTTGTCTTTGCCTTTGCAATACCACAGAAGCAATGCATGGTCAATGTACAGCAATGACACACCTGTGTGAACAGCCAGGAGACCCCCCCCCCCCATGTTATGTTACATAGTTACATAGTTAGTACGGTCGAAAAAAGACATATGTCCATCAAGTTCAACCAGGGAATTAAGGGGTAGGGGTGTGGCGCGATATTGGGGAAGGGATGAGATTTTATATTTCTTCATAAGCATTAATCTTATTTTGTCAATTAGGAACATTCAGCACCCACCCGCTATCAAGGCAGCTGCCTATCATGTCATGCCCTACCTGCACAGGTGTGCTGGCTACTCAAATGATCCAATTAAGGAGGCCATTTAGTCAGCAGCAGCAGAAGTCCTGTGCCTGGACGCTCCAACAGCGGCCAGACACAAGCAGAAGCAGAAGCAGCAGAAGCAGCAGCAGCACCACCTTTTGTTTTTTGGCTGCAGCAGCAGCAAGGCCCACAGGGCTGGCTAGCTGGCTAGCCAGCAAGCAGGTAGCAATGAAAGTAGGAATCTTTCTTTTTAACCCTGTAAGGGGGTGGTGCACTGTACCCGAAGATACTGCCATATCGGGTCAATGCATAGGGCGACGGAAGCAAGCTTCGAAATCGGCCCCCGTTCTCAAAAATCCATTTAATATATGGTCCCCAGATAGGGGACGTATCAGATATTAAACTGATAAGAACAGATACTACACTTGATCTTAGCCAAAAGGCCGAGAAGCGATAACCGTGAAAGGGGCGGGCCCAACAAGGTGCCCTTCATGGGCACTATCACTGCTTGCTGTCAGGGAGGCTGCCAGACAATTTTCCATGCACACTCTGGGCTGGGGGGCAGTCAACCACCAGTACACACAGCAGAACCTAAACCCATACCATTATTGCTAAGCAGCAAGACAGGGGCCCATTGCACTCCCACGGGGCCTTTTTAAATGCAATCCATAACCCGGATTTGCCAGGAACCCTTCTTACTCCTCCTACTTGCATGTGACACTGGGCTTAGGATCTGCATAGGAAACACACACACAAGCACACACCTACCTTTGTTGCCTGCAGATGCCTCCTTGGATGTCCCCAAACGGTATCAAACCAACACCCACGGGAAGCTGTAAGCATAGAGGACATGCCTGCACCCCATTGGACTTACCTGTGTGGGTTAAATCCGGGTTATTTGACAACCTATGGCGGTGATGGTTCTGCTCAGGCAGAGCAGTGCTGATGCTCCTCATAAAGCTGTCGCTGCTGTGAAGGTTCTAGGTGACATCACAAATCCCTATGGTTACATACACAACAAAGCTGGGTTGTTGTTGTTTACACTCTGCAAGGCCTGTGGAAGTGAGTGACATCATAGCACTGTAGTTCTGAGGGTTCTAGATGGATGCAACAATCTCCTGTTGCTTCTATGAAGGCCA
Organism: Hyla sarda; assembly: GCF_029499605.1. Classification (NCBI taxonomy): domain Eukaryota; kingdom Metazoa; phylum Chordata; class Amphibia; order Anura; family Hylidae; genus Hyla; species Hyla sarda. Next base: position 96,472 of record NW_026610823.1, on the reverse strand, counting down.
TAATAGACGACATCACCAAACAGCTCCATAGTCACATACACAGCAAAGGAGAGATGTTGTTTACACCTAGTGATGTCAGTGGTATTGAGTGACATCACAGCACAGTGCTAAGGCTCCTGGGCCTGGACACAGCAGCGGCTGCAATATCTCAACGGAGAATACGTTTATATATATGTGTGTGTGTGCGCGTATATATATATATATATATATATATATATATATATATATATATATATTTCTCCGCCGAAATCACTTTTAAACCCATTTCCACCTTTTTTTCCCTTCTCTTCCTCTTACTTTTTTTTCACGTTTTTTTTACGTTTTTCTCCTTTTCGCCTCTTTTCTGGGCGTATTATTCTTCTTTTTCTTCTTTTTTTTCGTCTAATGCATACCCCATCAGTGCAGCAATGCTTATTCAATACCGCCAGCAGATGGAGACACTGGGGGATAATTTTCTAAGGATTTATACTGATTTTTCCTGTCTGAATTTGTCGCACAGAAAGTTGCAGGCCAAATATGTGTGACATTTCTGCGACTTTAGCTTCTAGAGCATTTTTACAACATTATACATAGGTGCTGAATACATAAAAAGCGACTGTTCAGCGACAGACAAGTCGCATCGGCTGAAAGTAGGCCAGAATGTCAGTCCATGTTGGAGCAGGTTTAGATACAGTCTAAAGTATAGATCTCAAAGTCTGTGCACAGAATTAAGCAAGGGCCTCGCACCTTCTGATGCATCAGGTAGGTGCACAATAGCATAGCCTAACCCTCTGTACTTTGGTCTATATTGATGCGGGACATAGACAGCCAGCTGATGACCAATCCATTAGTGCAATGGATGGCTGGAAGCATTTGTCTTTGCCTTTGCAATACCACAGAAGCAATGCATGGTCAATGTACAGCAATGACACACCTGTGTGAACAGCCAGGAGACCCCCCCCCCCCCCCCATGTTATGTTACATAGTTACATAGTTAGTACGGTCGAAAAAAGACATATGTCCATCAAGTTCAACCAGGGAATTAAGGGGTAGGGGTGTGGCGCGATATTGGGGAAGGGATGAGATTTTATATTTCTTCATAAGCATTAATCTTATTTTGTCAATTAGGAACATTCAGCACCCACCCGCTATCAAGGCAGCTGCCTATCATGTCATGCCCTACCTGCACAGGTGTGCTGGCTACTCAAATGATCCAATTAAGGAGGCCATTTAGTCAGCAGCAGCAGAAGTCCTGTGCCTGGACGCTCCAACAGCGGCCAGACACAAGCAGAAGCAGAAGCAGCAGAAGCAGCAGCAGCACCACCTTTTGTTTTTTGGCTGCAGCAGCAGCAAGGCCCACAGGGCTGGCTAGCTGGCTAGCCAGCAAGCAGGTAGCAATGAAAGTAGGAATCTTTCTTTTTAACCCTGTAAGGGGGTGGTGCACTGTACCCGAAGATACTGCCATATCGGGTCAATGCATAGGGCGACGGAAGCAAGCTTCGAAATCGGCCCCCGTTCTCAAAAATCCATTTAATATATGGTCCCCAGATAGGGGACGTATCAGATATTAAACTGATAAGAACAGATTTTTTTTTTTTTATCTAAAGCCGAGGAACGTGCTTTCGATTCACCCAAAGTGCAAGAAAAAGTGCAAACGTGTTACACTAAAAAAACGTGCACAAAGGATGCGGTCTATCACAAGCCCTTCTCCGATAGGAGAGAGGCCCCCCAACAAACCTTACCCTTCGCCTCCGGACCAAAAGGTACCTGCGAGGTTCCAGGTTCGATGTCCCTTTTCGCCGAAGCTACTAGGGGACCACAAATGCTCCCGGCATCCCCCTTGGCGTTAGCCAAGGTATCTGCCCGCAGAGCCGATTACGGTAGGTACCCTGCCAAAGCAGGAGTACCCGGGGTGTTTGCAGGGAGGTGCGGAACCTAATGGCCACACACACCTCCCCTAGACCGCCAGGAGGGACACCCAGAAGGGCTACCGCATCCTGACCAATCCTGTGAACACACAACACGCAAAAAGTGACACAGTGAGACAAAAAAGAAATAAATAAGTGAATGTGTGCAGATATACTGCCCGGACATCCGGCCGGATCTATAAAAAATTTCTCTGATCCTAGCCAGAAGGCCGGGAATCAAGAGGTGAGTGCCACAAGGTGAAGAGATTATGGTGCCCGTGCTTCAACTCAGTGAGCCTATTCTCCCAGTGAGTTTCGGCACCTCGGGGTCACCACTCCCCGAGGCACAAAGTACCTCGGCTCTAGACCCTCTCAGCCTCGTGGCGAGACCCGGAGGGAACAGGTCACATCGGGGCAGCCGTCGAGCTGATTCCTCAGAACCAGCCCCGGAAAGCCCTGGTACACCTGCATCCTCCATGCAGCACCCATCCCCACCAGCCCCATACCGGCGTTACTGTCCACCGGCATGAAAAACTGATAAGAACAGATACTACACTTGATCTTAGCCAAAAGGCCGAGAAGCGATAACCGTGAAAGGGGCGGGCCCAACAAGGTGCCCTTCATGGGCACTATCACTGCTTGCTGTCAGGGAGGCTGCCAGACAATTTTCCATGCACACTCTGGGCTGGGGGGCAGTCAACCACCAGTACACACAGCAGAACCTAAACCCATACCATTATTGCTAAGCAGCAAGACAGGGGCCCATTGCACTCCCACGGGGCCTTTTTAAATGCAATCCATAACCCGGATTTGCCAGGAACCCTTCTTACTCCTCCTACTTGCATGTGACACTGGGCTTAGGATCTGCATAGGAAACACACACACAAGCACACACCTACCTTTGTTGCCTGCAGATGCCTCCTTGGCTGTCCACAAACGGTATCAAACCAACACCCACGGGAAGCTGTAAGCATAGAGGACATGCCTGCACCCCATTGGACTTACCTGTGTGGGTTAAATCCGGGTTATTTGACAACCTATGGCGGTGATGGTTCTGCTCAGGCAGAGCAGTGCTGATGCTCCTCATAAAGCTGTCGCTGCTGTGAAGGTTCTAGGTGACATCACAAATCCCTATGGTTACATACACAACAAAGCTGGGTTGTTGTTGTTTACACTCTGCAAGGCCTGTGGAAGTGAGTGACATCATAGCACTGTAGTTCTGAGGGTTCTAGATGGATGCAACAATCTCCTGTTGCTTCTATGAAGGCCATAATAGACGACATCACCAAACAGCTCCATAGTCACATACACAGCAAAGGAGAGATGTTGTTTACACCTAGTGATGTCAGTGGTATTGAGTGACATCACAGCACAGTGCTAAGGCTCCTGGGCCTGGACACAGCAGCGGCTGCAATATCTCAACGGAGAATACGTTTATATATATGTGTGTGTGTGCGCGTATATATATATATATATATATATATATATATATATATATATATATATATATTTCTCCGCCGAAATCACTTTTAAACCCATTTCCACCTTTTTTTCCCTTCTCTTCCTCTTACTTTTTTTTCACGTTTTTTTACGTTTTTCTCCTTTTCGCCTCTTTTCTGGGCGTATTATTCTTCTTTTTCTTCTTTTTTTTCGTCTAATGCATACCCCATCAGTGCAGCAATGCTTATTCAATACCGCCAGCAGATGGAGACACTGGGGGATAATTTTCTAAGGATTTATACTGATTTTTCCTGTCTGAATTTGTCGCACAGAAAGTTGCAGGCCAAATATGTGTGACATTTCTGCGACTTTAGCTTCTAGAGCATTTTTACAACATTATACATAGGTGCTGAATACATAAAAAGCGACTGTTCAGCGACAGACAAGTCGCATCGGCTGAAAGTAGGCCAGAATGTCAGTCCATGTTGGAGCAGGTTTAGATACAGTCTAAAGTATAGATCTCAAAGTCTGTGCACAGAATTTAGCAAGGGCCTCGCACCTTCTGATGCATCAGGTAGGTGCACAATAGCATAGCCTAACCCTCTGTACTTTGGTCTATATTGATGCGGGACATAGACAGCCAGCTGATGACCAATCCATTAGTGCAATGGATGGCTGGAAGCATTTGTCTTTGCCTTTGCAATACCACAGAAGCAATGCATGGTCAATGTACAGCAATGACACACCTGTGTGAACAGCCAGGAGACCCCCCCCCCCCCCCCCCCATGTTATGTTACATAGTTACATAGTTAGTACGGTCGAAAAAAGACATATGTCCATCAAGTTCAACCAGGGAATTAAGGGGTAGGGGTGTGGCGCGATATTGGGGAAGGGATGAGATTTTATATTTCTTCATAAGCATTAATCTTATTTTGTCAATTAGGAACATTCAGCACCCACCCGCTATCAAGGCAGCTGCCTATCATGTCATGCCCTACCTGCACAGGTGTGCTGGCTACTCAAATGATCCAATTAAGGAGGCCATTTAGTCAGCAGCAGCAGAAGTCCTGTGCCTGGACGCTCCAACAGCGGCCAGACACAAGCAGAAGCAGAAGCAGCAGAAGCAGCAGCAGCACCACCTTTTGTTTTTTGGCTGCAGCAGCAGCAAGGCCCACAGGGCTGGCTAGCTGGCTAGCCAGCAAGCAGGTAGCAATGAAAGTAGGAATCTTTCTTTTTAACCCTGTAAGGGGGTGGTGCACTGTACCCGAAGATACTGCCATATCGGGTCAATGCATAGGGCGACGGAAGCAAGCTTCGAAATCGGCCCCCGTTCTCAAAAATCCATTTAATATATGGTCCCCAGATAGGGGACGTATCAGATATTAAACTGATAAGAACAGATACTACACTTGATCTTAGCCAAAAGGCCGAGAAGCGATAACCGTGAAAGGGGCGGGCCCAACAAGGTGCCCTTCATGGGCACTATCACTGCTTGCTGTCAGGGAGGCTGCCAGACAATTTTCCATGCACACTCTGGGCTGGGGGGCAGTCAACCACCAGTACACACAGCAGAACCTAAACCCATACCATTATTGCTAAGCAGCAAGACAGGGGCCCATTGCACTCCCACGGGGCCTTTTTAAATGCAATCCATAACCCGGATTTGCCAGGAACCCTTCTTACTCCTCCTACTTGCATGTGACACTGGGCTTAGGATCTGCATAGGAAACACACACACAAGCACACACCTACCTTTGTTGCCTGCAGATGCCTCCTTGGCTGTCCCCAAACGGTATCAAACCAACACCCACGGGAAGCTGTAAGCATAGAGGACATGCCTGCACCCCATTGGACTTACCTGTGTGGGTTAAATCCGGGTTATTTGACAACCTATGGCGGTGATGGTTCTGCTCAGGCAGAGCAGTGCTGATGCTCCTCATAAAGCTGTCGCTGCTGTGAAGGTTCTAGGTGACATCACAAATCCCTATGGTTACATACACAACAAAGCTGGGTTGTTGTTGTTTACACTCTGCAAGGCCTGTGGAAGTGAGTGACATCATAGTACTGTAGTTCTGAGGGTTCTAGATGGATGCAACAATCTCCTGTTGCTTCTATGAAGGCCATAATAGACGACATCACCAAACAGCTCCATAGTCACATACACAGCAAAGGAGAGATGTTGTTTACACCTAGTGATGTCAGTGGTATTGAGTGACATCACAGCACAGTGCTAAGGCTCCTGGGCCTGGACACAGCAGCGGCTGCAATATCTCAACGGAGAATACGTTTATATATATATGTGTGTGTGTGCGCGTATATATATATATATATATATATATATATATATATATATATATTTCTCCGCCGAAATCACTTTTAAACCCATTTCCACCTTTTTTTCCCTTCTCTTCCTCTTACTTTTTTTTCACGTTTTTTTACGTTTTTCTCCTTTTCGCCTCTTTTCTGGGCGTATTATTCTTCTTTTTCTTCTTTTTTTTCGTCTAATGCATACCCCATCAGTGCAGCAATGCTTATTCAATACCGCCAGCAGATGGAGACACTGGGGGATAATTTTCTAAGGATTTATACTGATTTTTCCTGTCTGAATTTGTCGCACAGAAAGTTGCAGGCCAAATATGTGTGACATTTCTGCGACTTTAGCTTCTAGAGCATTTTTACAACATTATACATAGGTGCTGAATACATAAAAAGCGACTGTTCAGCGACAGACAAGTCGCATCGGCTGAAAGTAGGCCAGAATGTCAGTCCATGTTGGAGCAGGTTTAGATACAGTCTAAAGTATAGATCTCAAAGTCTGTGCACAGAATTTAGCAAGGGCCTCGCACCTTCTGATGCATCAGGTAGGTGCACAATAGCATAGCCTAACCCTCTGTACTTTGGTCTATATTGATGCGGGACATAGACAGCCAGCTGATGACCAATCCATTAGTGCAATGGATGGCTGGAAGCATTTGTCTTTGCCTTTGCAATACCACAGAAGCAATGCATGGTCAATGTACAGCAATGACACACCTGTGTGAACAGCCAGGAGACCCCCCCCCCCCCCCATGTTATGTTACATAGTTACATAGTTAGTACGGTCGAAAAAAGACATATGTCCATCAAGTTCAACCAGGGAATTAAGGGGTAGGGGTGTGGCGCGATATTGGGGAAGGGATGAGATTTTATATTTCTTCATAAGCATTAATCTTATTTTGTCAATTAGGAACATTCAGCACCCACCCGCTATCAAGGCAGCTGCCTATCATGTCATGCCCTACCTGCACAGGTGTGCTGGCTACTCAAATGATCCAATTAAGGAGGCCATTTAGTCAGCAGCAGCAGAAGTCCTGTGCCTGGACGCTCCAACAGCGGCCAGACACAAGCAGAAGCAGAAGCAGCAGAAGCAGCAGCAGCACCACCTTTTGTTTTTTGGCTGCAGCAGCAGCAAGGCCCACAGGGCTGGCTAGCTGGCTAGCCAGCAAGCAGGTAGCAATGAAAGTAGGAATCTTTCTTTTTAACCCTGTAAGGGGGTGGTGCACTGTACCCGAAGATACTGCCATATCGGGTCAATGCATAGGGCGACGGAAGCAAGCTTCGAAATCGGCCCCCGTTCTCAAAAATCCATTTAATATATGGTCCCCAGATAGGGGACGTATCAGATATTAAACTGATAAGAACAGATACTACACTTGATCTTAGCCAAAAGGCCGAGAAGCGATAACCGTGAAAGGGGCGGGCCCAACAAGGTGCCCTTTATGGGCACTATCACTGCTTGCTGTCAGGGAGGCTGCCAGACAATTTTCCATGCACACTCTGGGCTGGGGGGCAGTCAACCACCAGTACACACAGCAGAACCTAAACCCATACCATTATTGCTAAGCAGCAAGACAGGGGCCCATTGCACTCCCACGGGGCCTTTTTAAATGCAATCCATAACCCGGATTTGCCAGGAACCCTTCTTACTCCTCCTACTTGCATGTGACACTGGGCTTAGGATCTGCATAGGAAACACACGCACAAGCACACACCTACCTTTGTTGCCTGCAGATGCCTCCTTGGCTGTCCCCAAACGGTATCAAACCAACACCCACGGGAAGCTGTAAGCATAGAGGACATGCCTGCACCCCATTGGACTTACCTGTGTGGGTTAAATCCGGTGATGGTTCTGCTCAGGCAGAGCAGTGCTGATGCTCCTCATAAAGCTGTCGCTGCTGTGAAGGTTCTAGGTGACATCACAAATCCCTATGGTTACATACACAACAAAGCTGGGTTGTTGTTGTTTACACTCTGCAAGGCCTGTGGAAGTGAGTGACATCATAGCACTGTAGTTCTGAGGGTTCTAGATGGATGCAACAATCTCCTGTTGCTTCTATGAAGGCCATAATAGACGACATCACCAAACAGCTCCATAGTCACATACACAGCAAAGGAGAGATGTTGTTTACACCTAGTGATGTCAGTGGTATTGAGTGACATCACAGCACAGTGCTAAGGCTCCTGGGCCTGGACACAGCAGCGGCTGCAATATCTCAACGGAGAATACGTTTATATATATGTGTGTGTGTGCGCGTATATATATATATATATATATATATATATATATATATATATATTTCTCCGCCGAAATCACTTTTAAACCCATTTCCACCTTTTTTTCCCTTCTCTTCCTCTTACTTTTTTTTCACGTTTTTTTACGTTTTTCTCCTTTTCGCCTCTTTTCTGGGCGTATTATTCTTCTTTTTCTTCTTTTTTTTCGTCTAATGCATACCCCATCAGTGCAGCAATGCTTATTCAATACCGCCAGCAGATGGAGACACTGGGGGATAATTTTCTAAGGATTTATACTGATTTTTCCTGTCTGAATTTGTCGCACAGAAAGTTGCAGGCCAAATATGTGTGACATTTCTGCGACTTTAGCTTCTAGAGCATTTTTACAACATTATACATAGGTGCTGAATACATAAAAAGCGACTGTTCAGCGACAGACAAGTCGCATCGGCTGAAAGTAGGCCAGAATGTCAGTCCATGTTGGAGCAGGTTTAGATACAGTCTAAAGTATAGATCTCAAAGTCTGTGCACAGAATTTAGCAAGGGCCTCGCACCTTCTGATGCATCAGGTAGGTGCACAATAGCATAGCCTAACCCTCTGTACTTTGGTCTATATTGATGCGGGACATAGACAGCCAGCTGATGACCAATCCATTAGTGCAATGGATGGCTGGAAGCATTTGTCTTTGCCTTTGCAATACCACAGAAGCAATGCATGGTCAATGTACAGCAATGACACACCTGTGTGAACAGCCAGGAGACACCCCCCCCCCCCCCCCCATGTTATGTTACATAGTTACATAGTTAGTACGGTCGAAAAAAGACATATGTCCATCAAGTTCAACCAGGGAATTAAGGGGTAGGGGTGTGGCGCGATATTGGGGAAGGGATGAGATTTTATATTTCTTCATAAGCATTAATCTTATTTTGTCAATTAGGAACATTCAGCACCCACCCGCTATCAAGGCAGCTGCCTATCATGTCATGCCCTACCTGCACAGGTGTGCTGGCTACTCAAATGATCCAATTAAGGAGGCCATTTAGTCAGCAGCAGCAGAAGTCCTGTGCCTGGACGCTCCAACAGCGGCCAGACACAAGCAGAAGCAGAAGCAGCAGAAGCAGCAGCAGCACCACCTTTTGTTTTTTGGCTGCAGCAGCAGCAAGGCCCACAGGGCTGGCTAGCTGGCTAGCCAGCAAGCAGGTAGCAATGAAAGTAGGAATCTTTCTTTTTAACCCTGTAAGGGGGTGGTGCACTGTACCCGAAGATACTGCCATATCGGGTCAATGCATAGGGCGACGGAAGCAAGCTTCGAAATCGGCCCCCGTTCTCAAAAATCCATTTAATATATGGTCCCCAGATAGGGGACGTATCAGATATTAAACTGATAAGAACAGATTTTTTTTTTTTTTTTTTTTTTTTTTTTTTTTTCCTCAGTTACAGACTATTGTTTGGACGATCATCAGGTCACCTACCAAGACTCGTCACTTAAAACAATATCTGAAAAAACATCATACGGAAAAAACTAACTAAGGGAACCGAGTGCCAAGAAAAAGTGACCAAACAACAAAACAAAAAAAACATGTCAAAAACAATCACAGAAATTGGTCAAAAACTTACAGCTTTCTCCTTTACGTACTTCTTATAAATTCTTCCATCGTGTATGCATCCAGATTTTCTCCGCTTCTTCTTCACCAATTCTCTTTTTGTCCAGTAGAAAGATAGTAAAAATATTCCCTAAAAACAATCTTTTCAATTCCCTCGGAGAAATAACAACATTTTTAAAAACAAGCAAATTGCGTGAGTCCCATAAAACCTCTTTAAAAACAGAAAAAAGAATCCAATTAGTACGTGTATCTTCCTTTTTACTAAGATCTTGACCAATAAAAACTTTCTCAAAAGAAAAACTATTATATCCAGTGAGTTGGATTAAAAACCTCTTTAAAAACATAAAAAATTCTTTTGCATAAAAACAGTCCCAATAAAGGTGCACTAAGTCTTCTCTACCTCCACAACCCTCTCTTGGGCATCTGTCACTTATTCTCAAACCTCTTCCATTTAAAAAAGATCGGGTTGGGAGGCAGCCATGAAAGGACATCCAACTAACGTCTTTTTGTCTGTTTGATAGTCCAATAACTTTAAAAAACTTCCAAATCTTCACAGACTGAGCATTAGTGCAGAATGGTACTTCATATAATCTCTCATTTTTCCTTATTTCCTGTTCTATTTTGTTTTTATCAGGTTCACCTAAAGAGCTCAAACCAAATTGATCATTGAAAGACCTGAGGAGCACATAGAAGGTAGGTATCACATGTGCTATGGGTCTCCTCAAATCCCTCTCACACCAGCCCCATTTGGAAAACAACCATCCTGCAAGGTATTTACTCATGTCTGCCGCCCTAATATTGCACTGTATCAATTTAAAAATTAAAAGAAAATAGTGCACCTTTAAAAACAGATCAATATTTGGAAAGTTATATCCGCCCAAATTCATACTCTTCATCACTTCTTCTCTTTTCATTTTCTCCATCTTAGACCCCCAGAAGAACACAAAAAGCTTCCTTGTAACTCTCCTAGTCCATAACTTCCCTGGAGGAAGCACCATAGCCGTATACAAGAGAAGCGGTAGGATTACAGACTTAATGATAAGAACTTTCCCTTTAAGTGACAAGTTCCTTAACCTCCAGAAGGATAGCTTCTTCTCAATTTTACTGTCCAAAGTCTCATAACTTTTCTTTCCTTTGAGGTCTTTGTCAAATATTACTCCTAGCACTTCAATGTCTTCTTTTTCCTTAACACCATCCACTACTATATTCTCTTGGTTCCCAAAACTGCATAATTGGCACTTCCCCCAGTTCACATTCATCCCAGCCACACAACAAAAAATCCTCACATGCAAATTTACTCTGTTGAGATCTGCTTGGGATGTACAAGTAAAAACCACATCGTCCATATAACTTAAAACCTTTAACTTACTACCATCACTACCTGGAATAAAAACACCACTCACACATTTATCTTTCTGCACATTCTTCAACAGGCCCTCTATAACGCATATAAACAGAATTGGGGAGAGTGGGCATCCCTGTCTGACTCCAGACAAGACATTAAAAGCAGGCCCCACATGCCCATTTACTAAAATCTGACTTGTCACCCCATGATAAAAACTCATAATAACAGATAATAACTTTTCTGGAATACCTAAGTGTTTTAAAGCAATGAACATAAAATCATGTGCAACCTTATCATAAGCCTTTTCGAAATCTATGGACTCAACAAACAGTGCATTCTTGTTAAAGTTACTGTAATAAATAGAGTCTCTTAAAAGCAATAAATTATCTGTTATTTTTCTTTTCGGTACTGCACAAACTTGGTATTCTCCCACAAGGTGGTCCACTACATCACTCAGTCTATTAGCCACAATCTTAGCAATTATCTTGTAGTCACAATTTAATAAAGTTATAGGTCTCCAATTTTTAAGATCTCTGCCATCACCTTTTTTATGAATTAATGTTATGACCCCTTTCTTCATAGATTCAGCTAAAACACCTGAGTTAAAAACATATTGCACCACCCGTGTAAACTCTTTATTTAAAATATTCCAGAACGCGGAATAAAACTCAGCGGGGAGACCATCACAGCCTGGTGTCTTCCCTTTGGCCATCTTATCCAGGGCCTGCTTGATCTCCCCTTCACTAACATCATCAATCAAAAAATCTACTTTTTCAACAGGAACATTATTCTCCAAAATATTACAATAATCATTCATCTCCGTCTCACTGGCTCTGCTCTTATTACTAAAGAGTGTCTCATAAAATCTGCCAATCTCCTTCACCATCTCCTCTCCAAAAACTTCCCCCGTAGGGGTAAAAACAGATTTAAAAACACCTTTAGCATTAAAACATTTTTTAAAGAAATACCGTGTACACTGCTCATTTTCTTCTAGGTGCTGCACTTTAGACTTATATACAATATTCCTTCCCTTTTCCAACAACCTTTTTTTCATCTCCCCCTTCACCTTAACAATCTCATCCTCCACCTCCACACCAACACGTTTAAACTTATAGAGAGTCTCTAACCGGGATACAAGCCTTTCATCACTCCTCCTCTTCTCTTGTGCTCTCTTTATGCAAAACATCTTAAAGAAATTAGAAAACTCTCCTTTAGCCCATTCCCACCACACTAAGACATTACTAAAATCAGGTTGTTTAGAAACACAGGATAAAAACACATGATTAAAACCAGCCATTACTTCCTCATCTTCCAATAGACTTACATTTAATTTCCAGAGCCCCCTCCCAAAATTAAGGGACTCTGTGACACTTATCTCAGCCGACACCATCTTGTGGTCTGAGAAAGTTGACATCATTTGATTGCACCGGACCACCTTAATCCCATCAGAGACCAGGATGTAATCGATCCGGGATTTACAGCGGCCACTATCTGATATGTACGTATATCTTTCATCAGTGCTAACCATCAGTCCAACATCAGTAAAATGCAAGTCTTGAATAATTTGATTTAAAACATTGGAAGTAATATCAGTTCTAACCTCAGCAGAGCTCTCACGATCATTGACGGATCTAATGCAGTTAAAATCGCCAACAATAATAGTATCTTCACGACCAGGGATAAAAAACTTAAGGGACTCTAAAAAAGACAAACGTGCTTGTTTTTCTGCTGGAGCATACACATTAAAAATTCTCATCCTCTGGCCCAAAACCTCAAAAATTAAAACCATACAACGACCAGGTACTAAAGTTTGGCAATTTAAAACTTTAATGTCCCTGTTTCGCAATAAAATCCCAACACCTTCATTTTTGTTTTCTGCACATGTGGACCAGAAGGACTGCCCACACTTCCACTCATTTGCATAAGGTGCTGACTTTATTGCACACTCCTGTAAACATATCACATCACTTCTAACATTCTCAAGAATATCAAAAATTGCAGCTCTCCTAATTTCAGACTCAATACTTCTTACATTAATAGTTGTTACAACCAAAGTCATAATAACTAGGAAAAGAAAACCAAATGCTTTAAAATCCATCTTAACTTAGAAATTAACATTTTGGCCTTCAACTTTCCTATGTAAACTTGCAAAACAATCAGGCGACCCTATGTTAGAGTCCCTGTCTATTTCATTATCACTACCAAGAACAAGGGCTTCCTGATCCTCAGACCAGCTCCCTGTCTTACACCTTTTATTCACAACCTGCACATCCTCATCTTCCTCCTCCTCTTCTTCCTTACTGCGAGAAACTCTCTGACCAGGTGTTAGAGATCTCTGAGATGACCCAACAACTTCCATTCCCTCCTCCTCCCCCACAATTGGGTTTGGACATTCAATATCATCCATAGCCTCTTCACTAGAAAGAACATCACCATACACTGTCTCAATTTTCTCCACCACTTTCACTTTTTTTGCTTTTTTCTTTTTCACCAAGGTAAATTCACCTCCCACACCTGTCTCCTCACCAGTCACAGCAGTGGAAACACCCTCCTCCCCTGACCTCTCCTGAGTGCTAATGTGCTCCACTATCACAGAACTTTCCTCAGCCACCTGTGCCACATTAACACTCACACTCACACTCTCACCAACTCCAGGAACAAACCTCCCTCCCCCTTTTTCTCTTTGTTCTCCTCTATTCCCAGCTGCATCAGCATAACTTCTCTTCTTTTTATACCACATATCACAGCCTCTTGCCAAATGTTCCTCACTTCCACAGATATCACATGTCTTCTTCTCTGTACAGATACTTGCTTCATGACCAGTTTTCCCACAATTTCTGCAACATTCTCCTTTCTCAGGGCAATAATCCTGCACATGGCCATAGGCATGGCACTTTCTACAATATTGCAACTGGCCTTCATAAAAGCAGAAACCTCTCTCTCCTCCGATAGAAAACACTTGTGGTATGCTCTTCCTTCCATCTTGCATTCCTTCATCTTTTTTAAATTTTACAATAAACTTTCTCTTACAATTAAAGTACCCAAACTTGTTCTTAAGTCTTCCTATAAATTTCACTTCCTCGCAATACCGGAACAAAAAGTTTGTAACCATTTCATCAGAAACCTTAGGATTATACATGTGGACAATTACTACCTTTGTTGTATTCATAAATAACGGTTCCACTTTAATCTTCTTCATTATAGCAGGCTCACTTTTTCCTCTTCATTTCTTCAAGATCCATATAGACTCTCTGGCAAATCTCAGAACCACAAAAAGTAATATCATAAATTCCTTGCCTAGGAAAATCCTGTATAGCCAATACATTCCATACCTGTAGGTAATCAAGCTTGCGAAGAATCTCCACAACGATTTGGTCAAGTCCGATCGTCCCCCGGTGCTCGCCAGGAACGTAGATCCGCACCGTGTCCTCAAGTCCACGCGCCTTCTCGCTCATTTTTGCAGGTAAAACCCACGATCGCAGCTCAGCAACAATCCAGGGCCCCCCGTAAAGAGGGCCCCGATCACCACTCCTTTCAACCCAAACCACGCACAGAAATCCACACGTGATCTTAGCCAAAAGGCCGAGAAGCGATAACCGTGAAAGGGGTGGGCCCAACAAGGTCCCCTTCATGGGCACTATCACTGCTTGCTGTCAGGGAGGCTGCCAGACAATTTTCCATGCACACTCTGGGCTGGGGGGCAGTCAACCACCAGTACACACAGCAGAACCTAAACCCATACCATTATTGCTAAGCAGCAAGACAGGGGCCCATTGCACTCCCACGGGGCCTTTTTAAATGCAATCCATAACCCGGATTTGCCAGGAACCCTTCTTACTCCTCCTACTTGCATGTGACACTGGGCTTAGGATCTGCATAGGAAACACACACACAAGCACACACCTACCTTTGTTGCCTGCAGATGCCTCCTTGGCTGTCCCCAAACGGTATCAAACCAACACCCACGGGAAGCTGTAAGCATAGAGGACATGCCTGCACCCCATTGGACTTACCTGTGTGGGTTAAATCCGGGTTATTTGACAACCTATGGCGGTGATGGTTCTGCTCAGGCAGAGCAGTGCTGATGCTCCTCATAAAGCTGTCGCTGCTGTGAAGGTTCTAGGTGACATCACAAATCCCTTTGGTTACATACACAACAAAGCTGGGTTGTTGTTGTTTACACTCTGCAAGGCCTGTGGAAGTGAGTGACATCATAGCACTGTAGTTCTGAGGGTTCAAGATGGATGCAACAATCTCCTGTTGCTTCTATGAAGGCCGTAATAGACGACATCACCAAACAGCTCCATAGTCACATACACAGCAAAGGAGAGATGTTGTTTACACCTAGTGATGTCAGTGGTATTGAGTGACATCACAGCACAGTGCTAAGGCTCCTGGGCCTGGACACAGCAGCGGCTGCAATATCTCAACGGAGAATACGTTTATATCTATGTGTGTGTGTGCGCATATATATATATATATATATATATATATATATATATATATATATATATTTCTCCGCCGAAATCACTTTTAAACCCATTTCCACCTTTTTTTCCCTTCTCTTCCTCTTACTTTTTTTTCACGTTTTTTTACGTTTTTCTCCTTTTCGCCTCTTTTCTGGGCGTATTATTCTTCTTTTTCTTCTTTTTTTTCGTCTAATGCATACCCCATCAGTGCAGCAATGCTTATTCAATACCGCCAGCAGATGGAGACACTGGGGGATAATTTTCTAAGGATTTATACTGATTTTTCCTGTCTGAATTTGTCGCACAGAAAGTTGCAGGCCAAATATGTGTGACATTTCTGCGACTTTAGCTTCTAGAGCATTTTTACAACATTATACATAGGTGCTGAATACATAAAAAGCGACTGTTCAGCGACAGACAAGTCGCATCGGCTGAAAGTAGGCCAGAATGTCAGTCCATGTTGGAGCAGGTTTAGATACAGTCTAAAGCATAGATCTCAAAGTCTGTGCACAGAATTTAGCAAGGGCCTCGCACCTTCTGATGCATCAGGTAGGTGCACAATAGCATAGCCTAACCCTCTGTACTTTGGTCTATATTGATGCGGGACATAGACAGCCAGCTGATGACCAATCCATTAGTGCAATGGATGGCTGGAAGCATTTGTCTTTGCCTTTGCAATACCACAGAAGCAATGCATGGTCAATGTACAGCAATGACACACCTGTGTGAACAGCCAGGAGACCCCCCCCCCCCCCCCCCCCATGTTATGTTACATAGTTACATAGTTAGTACGGTCGAAAAAAGACATATGTCCATCACGTTCAACCAGGGAATTAAGGGGTAGGGGTGTGGCGCGATATTGGGGAAGGGATGAGATTTTATATTTCTTCATAAGCATTAATCTTATTTTGTCAATTAGGAACATTCAGCACCCACCCGCTATCAAGGCAGCTGCCTATCATGTCATGCCCTACCTGCACAGGTGTGCTGGCTACTCAAATGATCCAATTAAGGAGGCCATTTAGTCAGCAGCAGCAGAAGTCCTGTGCCTGGACGCTCCAACAGGGGCCAGACACAAGCAGAAGCAGAAGCAGCAGAAGCAGCACCACCTTTTGTTTTTTGGCTGCAGCAGCAGCAAGGCCCACAGGGCTGGCTAGCTGGCTAGCCAGCAAGCAGGTAGCAATGAAAGTAGGAATCTTTCTTTTTAACCCTGTAAGGGGGTGGTGCACTGTACCCGAAGATACTGCCATATCGGGTCAATGCATAGGGCGACGGAAGCAAGCTTCGAAATCGGCCCCCGTTCTCAAAAATCCATTTAATATATGGTCCCCAGATAGGGGACGTATCAGATATTAAACTGATAAGAACAGATACTACACTTGATCTTAGCCAAAAGGCCGAGAAGCGATAACCGTGAAAGGGGCGGGCCCAACAAGGTCCCCTTCATGGGCACTATCACTGCTTGCTGTCAGGGAGGCTGCCAGACAATTTTCCATGCACACTCTGGGCTGGGGGGCAGTCAACCACCAGTACACACAGCAGAACCTAAACCCATACCATTATTGCTAAGCAGCAAGACAGGGGCCCATTGCACTCCCACGGGGCCTTTTTAAATGCAATCCATAACCCGGATTTGCCAGGAACCCTTCTTACTCCTCCTACTTGCATGTGACACTGGGCTTAGGATCTGCATAGGAAACACACACACAAGCACACACCTACCTTTGTTGCCTGCAGATGCCTCCTTGGCTGTCCCCAAACGGTATCAAACCAACACCCACGGGAAGCTGTAAGCATAGAGGACATGCCTGCACCCCATTGGACTTACCTGTGTGGGTTAAATCCGGGTTATTTGACAACCTATGGCGGTGATGGTTCTGCTCAGGCAGAGCAGTGCTGATGCTCCTCATAAAGCTGTCGCTGCTGTGAAGGTTCTAGGTGACATCACAAATCCCTTTGGTTACATACACAACAAAGCTGGGTTGTTGTTGTTTACACTCTGCAAGGCCTGTGGAAGTGAGTGACATCATAGCACTGTAGTTCTGAGGGTTCAAGATGGATGCAACAATCTCCTGTTGCTTCTATGAAGGCCGTAATAGACGACATCACCAAACAGCTCCATAGTCACATACACAGCAAAGGAGAGATGTTGTTTACACCTAGTGATGTCAGTGGTATTGAGTGACATCACAGCACAGTGCTAAGGCTCCTGGGCCTGGACACAGCAGCGGCTGCAATATCTCAACGGAGAATACGTTTATATCTATGTGTGTGTGTGCGCATATATATATATATATATATATATATATATATTTCTCCGCCGAAATCACTTTTAAACCCATTTCCACCTTTTTTTCCCTTCTCTTCCTCTTACTTTTTTTTCACGTTTTTTTACGTTTTTCTCCTTTTCGCCTCTTTTCTGGGCGTATTATTCTTCTTTTTCTTCTTTTTTTTCGTCTAATGCATACCCCATCAGTGCAGCAATGCTTATTCAATACCGCCAGCAGATGGAGACACTGGGGGATAATTTTCTAAGGATTTATACTGATTTTTCCTGTCTGAATTTGTCGCACAGAAAGTTGCAGGCCAAATATGTGTGACATTTCTGCGACTTTAGCTTCTAGAGCATTTTTACAACATTATACATAGGTGCTGAATACATAAAAAGCGACTGTTCAGCGACAGACAAGTCGCATCGGCTGAAAGTAGGCCAGAATGTCAGTCCATGTTGGAGCAGGTTTAGATACAGTCTAAAGCATAGATCTCAAAGTCTGTGCACAGAATTTAGCAAGGGCCTCGCACCTTCTGATGCATCAGGTAGGTGCACAATAGCATAGCCTAACCCTCTGTACTTTGGTCTATATTGATGCGGGACATAGACAGCCAGCTGATGACCAATCCATTAGTGCAATGGATGGCTGGAAGCATTTGTCTTTGCCTTTGCAATACCACAGAAGCAATGCATGGTCAATGTACAGCAATGACACACCTGTGTGAACAGCCAGGAGACCCCCCCCCCCCCCCCCCCATGTTATGTTACATAGTTACATAGTTAGTACGGTCGAAAAAAGACATATGTCCATCAAGTTCAACCAGGGAATTAAGGGGTAGGGGTGTGGCGCGATATTGGGGAAGGGATGAGATTTTATATTTCTTCATAAGCATTAATCTTATTTTGTCAATTAGGAACATTCAGCACCCACCCGCTATCAAGGCAGCTGCCTATCATGTCATGCCCTACCTGCACAGGTGTGCTGGCTACTCAAATGATCCAATTAAGGAGGCCATTTAGTCAGCAGCAGCAGAAGTCCTGTGCCTGGACGCTCCAACAGGGGCCAGACACAAGCAGAAGCAGAAGCAGCAGAAGCAGCAGCAGCACCACCTTTTGTTTTTTGGCTGCAGCAGCAGCAAGGCCCACAGGGCTGGCTAGCTGGCTAGCCAGCAAGCAGGTAGCAATGAAAGTAGGAATCTTTCTTTTTAACCCTGTAAGGGGGTGGTGCACTGTACCCGAAGATACTGCCATATCGGGTCAATGCATAGGGCGACGGAAGCAAGCTTCGAAATCGGCCCCCGTTCTCAAAAATCCATTTAATATATGGTCCCCAGATAGGGGACG
Source organism: Hyla sarda (assembly GCF_029499605.1). Lineage (NCBI taxonomy): Eukaryota > Metazoa > Chordata > Amphibia > Anura > Hylidae > Hyla > Hyla sarda. The sequence continues at coordinate 77,560 of NW_026610823.1, read as the reverse complement.
TATCAGATATTAAACTGATAAGAACAGATACTACACTTGATCTTAGCCAAAAGGCCGAGAAGCGATAACCGTGAAAGGGGCGGGCCCAACAAGGTCCCCTTCATGGGCACTATCACTGCTTGCTGTCAGGGAGGCTGCCAGACAATTTTCCATGCACACTCTGGGCTGGGGGGCAGTCAACCACCAGTACACACAGCAGAACCTAAACCCATACCATTATTGCTAAGCAGCAAGACAGGGGCCCATTGCACTCCCACGGGGCCTTTTTAAATGCAATCCATAACCCGGATTTGCCAGGAACCCTTCTTACTCCTCCTACTTGCATGTGACACTGGGCTTAGGATCTGCATAGGAAACACACACACAAGCACACACCTACCTTTGTTGCCTGCAGATGCCTCCTTGGCTGTCCCCAAACGGTATCAAACCAACACCCACGGGAAGCTGTAAGCATAGAGGACATGCCTGCACCCCATTGGACTTACCTGTGTGGGTTAAATCCGGGTTATTTGACAACCTATGGCGGTGATGGTTCTGCTCAGGCAGAGCAGTGCTGATGCTCCTCATAAAGCTGTCGCTGCTGTGAAGGTTCTAGGTGACATCACAAATCCCTTTGGTTACATACACAACAAAGCTGGGTTGTTGTTGTTTACACTCTGCAAGGCCTGTGGAAGTGAGTGACATCATAGCACTGTAGTTCTGAGGGTTCAAGATGGATGCAACAATCTCCTGTTGCTTCTATGAAGGCCGTAATAGACGACATCACCAAACAGCTCCATAGTCACATACACAGCAAAGGAGAGATGTTGTTTACACCTAGTGATGTCAGTGGTATTGAGTGACATCACAGCACAGTGCTAAGGCTCCTGGGCCTGGACACAGCAGCGGCTGCAATATCTCAACGGAGAATACGTTTATATCTATGTGTGTGTGTGCGCATATATATATATATATATATATATATATATATATATATATATATATTTCTCCGCCGAAATCACTTTTAAACCCATTTCCACCTTTTTTTCCCTTCTCTTCCTCTTACTTTTTTTTCACGTTTTTTTACGTTTTTCTCCTTTTCGCCTCTTTTCTGGGCGTATTATTCTTCTTTTTCTTCTTTTTTTTCGTCTAATATGCATACCCCATCAGTGCAGCAATGCTTATTCAATACCGCCAGCAGATGGAGACACTGGGGGATAATTTTCTAAGGATTTATACTGATTTTTCCTGTCTGAATTTGTCGCACAGAAAGTTGCAGGCCAAATATGTGTGACATTTCTGCGACTTTAGCTTCTAGAGCATTTTTACAACATTATACATAGGTGCTGAATACATAAAAAGCGACTGTTCAGCGACAGACAAGTCGCATCGGCTGAAAGTAGGCCAGAATGTCAGTCCATGTTGGAGCAGGTTTAGATACAGTCTAAAGCATAGATCTCAAAGTCTGTGCACAGAATTTAGCAAGGGCCTCGCACCTTCTGATGCATCAGGTAGGTGCACAATAGCATAGCCTAACCCTCTGTACTTTGGTCTATATTGATGCGGGACATAGACAGCCAGCTGATGACCAATCCATTAGTGCAATGGATGGCTGGAAGCATTTGTCTTTGCCTTTGCAATACCACAGAAGCAATGCATGGTCAATGTACAGCAATGACACACCTGTGTGAACAGCCAGGAGACCCCCCCCCCCCCCCATGTTATGTTACATAGTTACATAGTTAGTACGGTCGAAAAAAGACATATGTCCATCACGTTCAACCAGGGAATTAAGGGGTAGGGGTGTGGCGCGATATTGGGGAAGGGATGAGATTTTATATTTCTTCATAAGCATTAATCTTATTTTGTCAATTAGGAACATTCAGCACCCACCCGCTATCAAGGCAGCTGCCTATCATGTCATGCCCTACCTGCACAGGTGTGCTGGCTACTCAAATGATCCAATTAAGGAGGCCATTTAGTCAGCAGCAGCAGAAGTCCTGTGCCTGGACGCTCCAACAGGGGCCAGACACAAGCAGAAGCAGAAGCAGCAGAAGCAGCAGCAGCACCACCTTTTGTTTTTTGGCTGCAGCAGCAGCAAGGCCCACAGGGCTGGCTAGCTGGCTAGCCAGCAAGCAGGTAGCAATGAAAGTAGGAATCTTTCTTTTTAACCCTGTAAGGGGGTGGTGCACTGTACCCGAAGATACTGCCATATCGGGTCAATGCATAGGGCGACGGAAGCAAGCTTCGAAATCGGCCCCCGTTCTCAAAAATCCATTTAATATATGGTCCCCAGATAGGGGACGTATCAGATATTAAACTGATAAGAACAGATACTACACTTGATCTTAGCCAAAAGGCCGAGAAGCGATAACCGTGAAAGGGGCGGGCCCAACAAGGTCCCCTTCATGGGCACTATCACTGCTTGCTGTCAGGGAGGCTGCCAGACAATTTTCCATGCACACTCTGGGCTGGGGGGCAGTCAACCACCAGTACACACAGCAGAACCTAAACCCATACCATTATTGCTAAGCAGCAAGACAGGGGCCCATTGCACTCCCACGGGGCCTTTTTAAATGCAATCCATAACCCGGATTTGCCAGGAACCCTTCTTACTCCTCCTACTTGCATGTGACACTGGGCTTAGGATCTGCATAGGAAACACACACACAAGCACACACCTACCTTTGTTGCCTGCAGATGCCTCCTTGGCTGTCCCCAAACGGTATCAAACCAACACCCACGGGAAGCTGTAAGCATAGAGGACATGCCTGCACCCCATTGGACTTACCTGTGTGGGTTAAATCCGGGTTATTTGACAACCTATGGCGGTGATGGTTCTGCTCAGGCAGAGATGCTCCTCATAAAGCTGTCGCTGCTGTGAAGGTCTAGGTGACATCACAAATCCCTTTGGTTACATACACAACAAAGCTGGGTTGTTGTTGTTTACACTCTGCAAGGCCTGTGGAAGTGAGTGACATCATAGCACTGTAGTTCTGAGGGTTTCAAGATGGATGCAACAATCTCCTGTTGCTTCTATGAAGGCCGTAATAGACGACATCACCAAACAGCTCCATAGTCACATACACAGCAAAGGAGAGATGTTGTTTACACCTAGTGATGTCAGTGGTATTGAGTGACATCACAGCACAGTGCTAAGGCTCCTGGGCCTGGACACAGCAGCGGCTGCAATATCTCCTCAACGGAGAATACGTTTATATCTATGTGTGTGTGTGCGCATATATATATATATATATATATATATATATATATATATATATATTTCTCCGCCGAAATCACTTTTAAACCCATTTCCACCTTTTTTTCCCTTCTCTTCCTCTTACTTTTTTTTCACGTTTTTTTACGTTTTTCTCCTTTTCGCCTCTTTTCTGGGCGTATTATTCTTCTTTTTCTTCTTTTTTTTCGTCTAATGCATACCCCATCAGTGCAGCAATGCTTATTCAATACCGCCAGCAGATGGAGACACTGGGGGATAATTTTCTAAGGATTTATACTGATTTTTCCTGTCTGAATTTGTCGCACAGAAAGTTGCAGGCCAAATATGTGTGACATTTCTGCGACTTTAGCTTCTAGAGCATTTTTACAACATTATACATAGGTGCTGAATACATAAAAAGCGACTGTTCAGCGACAGACAAGTCGCATCGGCTGAAAGTAGGCCAGAATGTCAGTCCATGTTGGAGCAGGTTTAGATACAGTCTAAAGCATAGATCTCAAAGTCTGTGCACAGAATTTAGCAAGGGCCTCGCACCTTCTGATGCATCAGGTAGGTGCACAATAGCATAGCCTAACCCTCTGTACTTTGGTCTATATTGATGCGGGACATAGACAGCCAGCTGATGACCAATCCATTAGTGCAATGGATGGCTGGAAGCATTTGTCTTTGCCTTTGCAATACCACAGAAGCAATGCATGGTCAATGTACAGCAATGACACACCTGTGTGAACAGCCAGGAGACCCCCCCCCCCCCCCCCCCCCCCATGTTATGTTACATAGTTACATAGTTAGTACGGTCGAAAAAAGACATATGTCCATCACGTTCAACCAGGGAATTAAGGGGTAGGGGTGTGGCGCGATATTGGGGAAGGGATGAGATTTTATATTTCTTCATAAGCATTAATCTTATTTTGTCAATTAGGAACATTCAGCACCCACCCGCTATCAAGGCAGCTGCCTATCATGTCATGCCCTACCTGCACAGGTGTGCTGGCTACTCAAATGATCCAATTAAGGAGGCCATTTAGTCAGCAGCAGCAGAAGTCCTGTGCCTGGACGCTCCAACAGGGGCCAGACACAAGCAGAAGCAGAAGCAGCAGAAGCAGCAGCAGCACCACCTTTTGTTTTTTGGCTGCAGCAGCAGCAAGGCCCACAGGGCTGGCTAGCTGGCTAGCCAGCAAGCAGGTAGCAATGAAAGTAGGAATCTTTCTTTTTAACCCTGTAAGGGGGTGGTGCACTGTACCCGAAGATACTGCCATATCGGGTCAATGCATAGGGCGACGGAAGCAAGCTTCGAAATCGGCCCCCGTTCTCAAAAATCCATTTAATATATGGTCCCCAGATAGGGGACGTATCAGATATTAAACTGATAAGAACAGATACTACACTTGATCTTAGCCAAAAGGCCGAGAAGCGATAACCGTGAAAGGGGCGGGCCCAACAAGGTCCCCTTCATGGGCACTATCACTGCTTGCTGTCAGGGAGGCTGCCAGACAATTTTCCATGCACACTCTGGGCTGGGGGGCAGTCAACCACCAGTACACACAGCAGAACCTAAACCCATACCATTATTGCTAAGCAGCAAGACAGGGGCCCATTGCACTCCCACGGGGCCTTTTTAAATGCAATCCATAACCCGGATTTGCCAGGAACCCTTCTTACTCCTCCTACTTGCATGTGACACTGGGCTTAGGATCTGCATAGGAAACACACACACAAGCACACACCTACCTTTGTTGCCTGCAGATGCCTCCTTGGCTGTCCCCAAACGGTATCAAACCAACACCCACGGGAAGCTGTAAGCATAGAGGACATGCCTGCACCCCATTGGACTTACCTGTGTGGGTTAAATCCGGGTTATTTGACAACCTATGGCGGTGATGGTTCTGCTCAGGCAGAGCAGTGCTGATGCTCCTCATAAAGCTGTCGCTGCTGTGAAGGTTCTAGGTGACATCACAAATCCCTTTGGTTACATACACAACAAAGCTGGGTTGTTGTTGTTTACACTCTGCAAGGCCTGTGGAAGTGAGTGACATCATAGCACTGTAGTTCTGAGGGTTCAAGATGGATGCAACAATCTCCTGTTGCTTCTATGAAGGCCGTAATAGACGACATCACCAAACAGCTCCATAGTCACATACACAGCAAAGGAGAGATGTTGTTTACACCTAGTGATGTCAGTGGTATTGAGTGACATCACAGCACAGTGCTAAGGCTCCTGGGCCTGGACACAGCAGCGGCTGCAATATCTCAACGGAGAATACGTTTATATCTATGTGTGTGTGTGCGCATATATATATATATATATATATATATATATATATATATATATATATATTTCTCCGCCGAAATCACTTTTAAACCCATTTCCACCTTTTTTTCCCTTCTCTTCCTCTTACTTTTTTTTCACGTTTTTTTACGTTTTTCTCCTTTTCGCCTCTTTTCTGGGCGTATTATTCTTCTTTTTCTTCTTTTTTTTCGTCTAATGCATACCCCATCAGTGCAGCAATGCTTATTCAATACCGCCAGCAGATGGAGACACTGGGGGATAATTTTCTAAGGATTTATACTGATTTTTCCTGTCTGAATTTGTCGCACAGAAAGTTGCAGGCCAAATATGTGTGACATTTCTGCGACTTTAGCTTCTAGAGCATTTTTACAACATTATACATAGGTGCTGAATACATAAAAAGCGACTGTTCAGCGACAGACAAGTCGCATCGGCTGAAAGTAGGCCAGAATGTCAGTCCATGTTGGAGCAGGTTTAGATACAGTCTAAAGCATAGATCTCAAAGTCTGTGCACAGAATTTAGCAAGGGCCTCGCACCTTCTGATGCATCAGGTAGGTGCACAATAGCATAGCCTAACCCTCTGTACTTTGGTCTATATTGATGCGGGACATAGACAGCCAGCTGATGACCAATCCATTAGTGCAATGGATGGCTGGAAGCATTTGTCTTTGCCTTTGCAATACCACAGAAGCAATGCATGGTCAATGTACAGCAATGACACACCTGTGTGAACAGCCAGGAGACCCCCCCCCCCCCCCCCCATGTTATGTTACATAGTTACATAGTTAGTACGGTCGAAAAAAGACATATGTCCATCACGTTCAACCAGGGAATTAAGGGGTAGGGGTGTGGCGCGATATTGGGGAAGGGATGAGATTTTATATTTCTTCATAAGCATTAATCTTATTTTGTCAATTAGGAACATTCAGCACCCACCCGCTATCAAGGCAGCTGCCTATCATGTCATGCCCTACCTGCACAGGTGTGCTGGCTACTCAAATGATCCAATTAAGGAGGCCATTTAGTCAGCAGCAGCAGAAGTCCTGTGCCTGGACGCTCCAACAGGGGCCAGACACAAGCAGAAGCAGAAGCAGCAGAAGCAGCAGCAGCAGCACCACCTTTTGTTTTTTGGCTGCAGCAGCAGCAAGGCCCACAGGGCTGGCTAGCTGGCTAGCCAGCAAGCAGGTAGCAATGAAAGTAGGAATCTTTCTTTTTAACCCTGTAAGGGGGTGGTGCACTGTACCCGAAGATACTGCCATATCGGGTCAATGCATAGGGCGACGGAAGCAAGCTTCGAAATCGGCCCCCGTTCTCAAAAATCCATTTAATATATGGTCCCCAGATAGGGGACGTATCAGATATTAAACTGATAAGAACAGATACTACACTTGATCTTAGCCAAAAGGCCGAGAAGCGATAACCGTGAAAGGGGCGGGCCCAACAAGGTCCCCTTCATGGGCACTATCACTGCTTGCTGTCAGGGAGGCTGCCAGACAATTTTCCATGCACACTCTGGGCTGGGGGGCAGTCAACCACCAGTACACACAGCAGAACCTAAACCCATACCATTATTGCTAAGCAGCAAGACAGGGGCCCATTGCACTCCCACGGGGCCTTTTTAAATGCAATCCATAACCCGGATTTGCCAGGAACCCTTCTTACTCCTCCTACTTGCATGTGACACTGGGCTTAGGATCTGCATAGGAAACACACACACAAGCACACACCTACCTTTGTTGCCTGCAGATGCCTCCTTGGCTGTCCCCAAACGGTATCAAACCAACACCCACGGGAAGCTGTAAGCATAGAGGACATGCCTGCACCCCATTGGACTTACCTGTGTGGGTTAAACCCGGGTTATTTGACAACCTATGGCGGTGATGGTTCTGCTCAGGCAGAGCAGTGCTGATGCTCCTCATAAAGCTGTCGCTGCTGTGAAGGTTCTAGGTGACATCACAAATCCCTATGGTTACATACACAACAAAGCTGGGTTGTTGTTGTTTACACTCTGCAAGGCCTGTGGAAGTGAGTGACATCATAGCACTGTAGTTCTGAGGGTTCTAGATGGATGCAACAATCTCCTGTTGCTTCTATGAAGGCCATAATAGACGACATCACCAAACAGCTCCATAGTCACATACACAGCAAAGGAGAGATGTTGTTTACACCTAGTGATGTCAGTGGTATTGAGTGACATCACAGCACAGTGCTAAGGCTCCTGGGCCTGGACACAGCAGCGGCTGCAATATCTCAACGGAGAATACGTTTATATATATGTGTGTGTGGTGCGCGTATATATATATATATATATATATATATATATATATATATATATATTTCTCCGCCGAAATCACTTTTAAACCCATTTCCACCTTTTTTTCCCTTCTCTTCCTCTTACTTTTTTTTCACGTTTTTTTACGTTTTTCTCCTTTTCGCCTCTTTTCTGGGCGTATTATTCTTCTTTTTCTTCTTTTTTTTCGTCTAATGCATACCCCATCAGTGCAGCAATGCTTATTCAATACCGCCAGCAGATGGAGACACTGGGGGATAATTTTCTAAGGATTTATACTGATTTTTCCTGTCTGAATTTGTCGCACAGAAAGTTGCAGGCCAAATATGTGTGACATTTCTGCGACTTTAGCTTCTAGAGCATTTTTACAACATTATACATAGGTGCTGAATACATAAAAAGCGACTGTTCAGCGACAGACAAGTCGCATCGGCTGAAAGTAGGCCAGAATGTCAGTCCATGTTGGAGCAGGTTTAGATACAGTCTAAAGTATAGATCTCAAAGTCTGTGCACAGAATTTAGCAAGGGCCTCGCACCTTCTGATGCATCAGGTAGGTGCACAATAGCATAGCCTAACCCTCTGTACTTTGGTCTATATTGATGCGGGACATAGACAGCCAGCTGATGACCAATCCATTAGTGCAATGGATGGCTGGAAGCATTTGTCTTTGCCTTTGCAATACCACAGAAGCAATGCATGGTCAATGTACAGCAATGACACACCTGTGTGAACAGCCAGGAGACCCCCCCCCCATGTTATGTTACATAGTTACATAGTTAGTACGGTCGAAAAAAGACATATGTCCATCAAGTTCAACCAGGGAATTAAGGGGTAGGGGTGTGGCGCGATATTGGGGAAGGGATGAGATTTTATATTTCTTCATAAGCATTAATCTTATTTTGTCAATTAGGAACATTCAGCACCCACCCGCTATCAAGGCAGCTGCCTATCATGTCATGCCCTACCTGCACAGGTGTGCTGGCTACTCAAATGATCCAATTAAGGAGGCCATTTAGTCAGCAGCAGCAGAAGTCCTGTGCCTGGACGCTCCAACAGCGGCCAGACACAAGCAGAAGCAGCAGAAGCAGCAGCAGCAGCACCACCTTTTGTTTTTTGGCTGCAGCAGCAGCAAGGCCCACAGGGCTGGCTAGCTGGCTAGCCAGCAAGCAGGTAGCAATGAAAGTAGGAATCTTTCTTTTTAACCCTGTAAGGGGGTGGTGCACTGTACCCGAAGATACTGCCATATCGGGTCAATGCATAGGGCGACGGAAGCAAGCTTCGAAATCGGCCCCCGTTCTCAAAAATCCATTTAATATATGGTCCCCAGATAGGGGACGTATCAGATATTAAACTGATAAGAACAGATACTACACTTGATCTTAGCCAAAAGGCCGAGAAGCGATAACCGTGAAAGGGGCGGGCCCAACAAGGTCCCCTTCATGGGCACTATCACTGCTTGCTGTCAGGGAGGCTGCCAGACAATTTTCCATGCACACTCTGGGCTGGGGGGCAGTCAACCACCAGTACACACAGCAGAACCTAAACCCATACCATTATTGCTAAGCAGCAAGACAGGGGCCCATTGCACTCCCACGGGGCCTTTTTAAATGCAATCCATAACCCGGATTTGCCAGGAACCCTTCTTACTCCTCCTACTTGCATGTGACACTGGGCTTAGGATCTGCATAGGAAACACACACACAAGCACACACCTACCTTTGTTGCCTGCAGATGCCTCCTTGGCTGTCCCCAAACGGTATCAAACCAACACCCACGGGAAGCTGTAAGCATAGAGGACATGCCTGCACCCCATTGGACTTACCTGTGTGGGTTAAACCCGGGTTATTTGACAACCTATGGCGGTGATGGTTCTGCTCAGGCAGAGCAGTGCTGATGCTCCTCATAAAGCTGTCGCTGCTGTGAAGGTTCTAGGTGACATCACAAATCCCTATGGTTACATACACAACAAAGCTGGGTTGTTGTTGTTTACACTCTGCAAGGCCTGTGGAAGTGAGTGACATCATAGCACTGTAGTTCTGAGGGTTCTAGATGGATGCAACAATCTCCTGTTGCTTCTATGAAGGCCATAATAGACGACATCACCAAACAGCTCCATAGTCACATACACAGCAAAGGAGAGATGTTGTTTACACCTAGTGATGTCAGTGGTATTGAGTGACATCACAGCACAGTGCTAAGGCTCCTGGGCCTGGACACAGCAGCGGCTGCAATATCTCAACGGAGAATACGTTTATATATATGTGTGTGTGTGCGCGTATATATATATATATATATATATATATATATATATATATATATATATATTTCTCCGCCGAAATCACTTTTAAACCCATTTCCACCTTTTTTTCCCTTCTCTTCCTCTTACTTTTTTTTCAAGTTTTTTTACGTTTTTCTCCTTTTCGCCTCTTTTCTGGGCGTATTATTCTTCTTTTTCTTCTTTTTTTTCGTCTAATGCATACCCCATCAGTGCAGCAATGCTTATTCAATACCGCCAGCAGATGGAGACACTGGGGGATAATTTTCTAAGGATTTATACTGATTTTTCCTGTCTGAATTTGTCGCACAGAAAGTTGCAGGCCAAATATGTGTGACATTTCTGCGACTTTAGCTTCTAGAGCATTTTTACAACATTATACATAGGTGCTGAATACATAAAAAGCGACTGTTCAGCGACAGACAAGTCGCATCGGCTGAAAGTAGGCCAGAATGTCAGTCCATGTTGGAGCAGGTTTAGATACAGTCTAAAGTATAGATCTCAAAGTCTGTGCACAGAATTTAGCAAGGGCCTCGCACCTTCTGATGCATCAGGTAGGTGCACAATAGCATAGCCTAACCCTCTGTACTTTGGTCTATATTGATGCGGGACATAGACAGCCAGCTGATGACCAATCCATTAGTGCAATGGATGGCTGGAAGCATTTGTCTTTGCCTTTGCAATACCACAGAAGCAATGCATGGTCAATGTACAGCAATGACACACCTGTGTGAACAGCCAGGAGACCCCCCCCCCATGTTATGTTACATAGTTACATAGTTAGTACGGTCGAAAAAAGACATATGTCCATCAAGTTCAACCAGGGAATTAAGGGGTAGGGGTGTGGCGCGATATTGGGGAAGGGATGAGATTTTATATTTCTTCATAAGCATTAATCTTATTTTGTCAATTAGGAACATTCAGCACCCACCCGCTATCAAGGCAGCTGCCTATCATGTCATGCCCTACCTGCACAGGTGTGCTGGCTACTCAAATGATCCAATTAAGGAGGCCATTTAGTCAGCAGCAGCAGAAGTCCTGTGCCTGGACGCTCCAACAGCGGCCAGACACAAGCAGAAGCAGCAGAAGCAGCAGCAGCAGCACCACCTTTTGTTTTTTGGCTGCAGCAGCAGCAAGGCCCACAGGGCTGGCTAGCTGGCTAGCCAGCAAGCAGGTAGCAATGAAAGTAGGAATCTTTCTTTTTAACCCTGTAAGGGGGTGGTGCACTGTACCCGAAGATACTGCCATATCGGGTCAATGCATAGGGCGACGGAAGCAAGCTTCGAAATCGGCCCCCGTTCTCAAAAATCCATTTAATATATGGTCCCCAGATAGGGGACGTATCAGATATTAAACTGATAAGAACAGATACTACACTTGATCTTAGCCAAAAGGCCGAGAAGCGATAACCGTGAAAGGGGCGGGCCCAACAAGGTCCCCTTCATGGGCACTATCACTGCTTGCTGTCAGGGAGGCTGCCAGACAATTTTCCATGCACACTCTGGGCTGGGGGGCAGTCAACCACCAGTACACACAGCAGAACCTAAACCCATACCATTATTGCTAAGCAGCAAGACAGGGGCCCATTGCACTCCCACGGGGCCTTTTTAAATGCAATCCATAACCCGGATTTGCCAGGAACCCTTCTTACTCCTCCTACTTGCATGTGACACTGGGCTTAGGATCTGCATAGGAAACACACACACAAGCACACACCTACCTTTGTTGCCTGCAGATGCCTCCTTGGCTGTCCCCAAACGGTATCAAACCAACACCCACGGGAAGCTGTAAGCATAGAGGACATGCCTGCACCCCATTGGACTTACCTGTGTGGGTTAAACCCGGGTTATTTGACAACCTATGGCGGTGATGGTTCTGCTCAGGCAGAGCAGTGCTGATGCTCCTCATAAAGCTGTCGCTGCTGTGAAGGTTCTAGGTGACATCACAAATCCCTATGGTTACATACACAACAAAGCTGGGTTGTTGTTGTTTACACTCTGCAAGGCCTGTGGAAGTGAGTGACATCATAGCACTGTAGTTCTGAGGGTTCTAGATGGATGCAACAATCTCCTGTTGCTTCTATGAAGGCCATAATAGACGACATCACCAAACAGCTCCATAGTCACATACACAGCAAAGGAGAGATGTTGTTTACACCTAGTGATGTCAGTGGTATTGAGTGACATCACAGCACAGTGCTAAGGCTCCTGGGCCTGGACACAGCAGCGGCTGCAATATCTCAACGGAGAATACGTTTATATATATGTGTGTGTGTGCGCGTATATATATATATATATATATATATATATATATATATATATATATTTCTCCGCCGAAATCACTTTTAAACCCATTTCCACCTTTTTTTCCCTTCTCTTCCTCTTACTTTTTTTTCACGTTTTTTTACGTTTTTCTCCTTTTCGCCTCTTTTCTGGGCGTATTATTCTTCTTTTTCTTCTTTTTTTTCGTCTAATGCATACCCCATCAGTGCAGCAATGCTTATTCAATACCGCCAGCAGATGGAGACACTGGGGGATAATTTTCTAAGGATTTATACTGATTTTTCCTGTCTGAATTTGTCGCACAGAAAGTTGCAGGCCAAATATGTGTGACATTTCTGCGACTTTAGCTTCTAGAGCATTTTTACAACATTATACATAGGTGCTGAATACATAAAAAGCGACTGTTCAGCGACAGACAAGTCGCATCGGCTGAAAGTAGGCCAGAATGTCAGTCCATGTTGGAGCAGGTTTAGATACAGTCTAAAGTATAGATCTCAAAGTCTGTGCACAGAATTTAGCAAGGGCCTCGCACCTTCTGATGCATCAGGTAGGTGCACAATAGCATAGCCTAACCCTCTGTACTTTGGTCTATATTGATGCGGGACATAGACAGCCAGCTGATGACCAATCCATTAGTGCAATGGATGGCTGGAAGCATTTGTCTTTGCCTTTGCAATACCACAGAAGCAATGCATGGTCAATGTACAGCAATGACACACCTGTGTGAACAGCCAGGAGACCCCCCCCCCATGTTATGTTACATAGTTACATAGTTAGTACGGTCGAAAAAAGACATATGTCCATCAAGTTCAACCAGGGAATTAAGGGGTAGGGGTGTGGCGCGATATTGGGGAAGGGATGAGATTTTATATTTCTTCATAAGCATTAATCTTATTTTGTCAATTAGGAACATTCAGCACCCACCCGCTATCAAGGCAGCTGCCTATCATGTCATGCCCTACCTGCACAGGTGTGCTGGCTACTCAAATGATCCAATTAAGGAGGCCATTTAGTCAGCAGCAGCAGAAGTCCTGTGCCTGGACGCTCCAACAGCGGCCAGACACAAGCAGAAGCAGCAGAAGCAGCAGCAGCAGCACCACCTTTTGTTTTTTGGCTGCAGCAGCAGCAAGGCCCACAGGGCTGGCTAGCTGGCTAGCCAGCAAGCAGGTAGCAATGAAAGTAGGAATCTTTCTTTTTAACCCTGTAAGGGGGTGGTGCACTGTACCCGAAGATACTGCCATATCGGGTCAATGCATAGGGCGACGGAAGCAAGCTTCGAAATCGGCCCCCGTTCTCAAAAATCCATTTAATATATGGTCCCCAGATAGGGGACGTATCAGATATTAAACTGATAAGAACAGATACTACACTTGATCTTAGCCAAAAGGCCGAGAAGCGATAACCGTGAAAGGGGCGGGCCCAACAAGGTCCCCTTCATGGGCACTATCACTGCTTGCTGTCAGGGAGGCTGCCAGACAATTTTCCATGCACACTCTGGGCTGGGGGGCAGTCAACCACCAGTACACACAGCAGAACCTAAACCCATACCATTATTGCTAAGCAGCAAGACAGGGGCCCATTGCACTCCCACGGGGCCTTTTTAAATGCAATCCATAACCCGGATTTGCCAGGAACCCTTCTTACTCCTCCTACTTGCATGTGACACTGGGCTTAGGATCTGCATAGGAAACACACACACAAGCACACACCTACCTTTGTTGCCTGCAGATGCCTCCTTGGCTGTCCCCAAACGGTATCAAACCAACACCCACGGGAAGCTGTAAGCATAGAGGACATGCCTGCACCCCATTGGACTTACCTGTGTGGGTTAAACCCGGGTTATTTGACAACCTATGGCGGTGATGGTTCTGCTCAGGCAGAGCAGTGCTGATGCTCCTCATAAAGCTGTCGCTGCTGTGAAGGTTCTAGGTGACATCACAAATCCCTATGGTTACATACACAACAAAGCTGGGTTGTTGTTGTTTACACTCTGCAAGGCCTGTGGAAGTGAGTGACATCATAGCACTGTAGTTCTGAGGGTTCTAGATGGATGCAACAATCTCCTGTTGCTTCTATGAAGGCCATAATAGACGACATCACCAAACAGCTCCATAGTCACATACACAGCAAAGGAGAGATGTTGTTTACACCTAGTGATGTCAGTGGTATTGAGTGACATCACAGCACAGTGCTAAGGCTCCTGGGCCTGGACACAGCAGCGGCTGCAATATCTCAACGGAGAATACGTTTATATATATGTGTGTGTGTGCGCGTATATATATATATATATATATATATATATATATATATATATATATATATCTCCGCCGAAATCACTTTTAAACCCATTTCCACCTTTTTTTCCCTTCTCTTCCTCTTACTTTTTTTTCACGTTTTTTTACGTTTTTCTCCTTTTCGCCTCTTTTCTGGGCGTATTATTCTTCTTTTTCTTCTTTTTTTTCGTCTAATGCATACCCCATCAGTGCAGCAATGCTTATTCAATACCGCCAGCAGATGGAGACACTGGGGGATAATTTTCTAATGATTTATACTGATTTTTCCTGTCTGAATTTGTCGCACAGAAAGTTGCAGGCCAAATATGTGTGACATTTCTGCGACTTTAGCTTCTAGAGCATTTTTACAACATTATACATAGGTGCTGAATACATAAAAAGCGACTGTTCAGCGACAGACAAGTCGCATCGGCTGAAAGTAGGCCAGAATGTCAGTCCATGTTGGAGCAGGTTTAGATACAGTCTAAAGTATAGATCTCAAAGTCTGTGCACAGAATTTAGCAAGGGCCTCGCACCTTCTGATGCATCAGGTAGGTGCACAATAGCATAGCCTAACCCTCTGTACTTTGGTCTATATTGATGCGGGACATAGACAGCCAGCTGATGACCAATCCATTAGTGCAATGGATGGCTGGAAGCATTTGTCTTTGCCTTTGCAATACCACAGAAGCAATGCATGGTCAATGTACAGCAATGACACACCTGTGTGAACAGCCAGGAGACCCCCCCCCCATGTTATGTTACATAGTTACATAGTTAATACGGTCGAAAAAAGACATATGTCCATCAAGTTCAACCAGGGAATTAAGGGGTAGGGGTGTGGCGCGATATTGGGGAAGGGATGAGATTTTATATTTCTTCATAAGCATTAATCTTATTTTGTCAATTAGGAACATTCAGCACCCACCCGCTAT
The DNA here is from genome assembly GCF_029499605.1 of Hyla sarda. NCBI lineage: Eukaryota > Metazoa > Chordata > Amphibia > Anura > Hylidae > Hyla > Hyla sarda. The sequence continues at coordinate 61,996 of NW_026610823.1, read as the reverse complement.
CAAGGCAGCTGCCTATCATGTCATGCCCTACCTGCACAGGTGTGCTGGCTACTCAAATGATCCAATTAAGGAGGCCATTTAGTCAGCAGCAGCAGAAGTCCTGTGCCTGGACGCTCCAACAGCGGCCAGACACAAGCAGAAGCAGCAGAAGCAGCAGCAGCAGCACCACCTTTTGTTTTTTGGCTGCAGCAGCAGCAAGGCCCACAGGGCTGGCTAGCTGGCTAGCCAGCAAGCAGGTAGCAATGAAAGTAGGAATCTTTCTTTTTAACCCTGTAAGGGGGTGGTGCACTGTACCCGAAGATACTGCCATATCGGGTCAATGCATAGGGCGACGGAAGCAAGCTTCGAAATCGGCCCCCGTTCTCAAAAATCCATTTAATATATGGTCCCCAGATAGGGGACGTATCAGATATTAAACTGATAAGAACAGATACTACACTTGATCTTAGCCAAAAGGCCGAGAAGCGATAACCGTGAAAGGGGCGGGCCCAACAAGGTCCCCTTCATGGGCACTATCACTGCTTGCTGTCAGGGAGGCTGCCAGACAATTTTCCATGCACACTCTGGGCTGGGGGGCAGTCAACCACCAGTACACACAGCAGAACCTAAACCCATACCATTATTGCTAAGCAGCAAGACAGGGGCCCATTGCACTCCCACGGGGCCTTTTTAAATGCAATCCATAACCCGGATTTGCCAGGAACCCTTCTTACTCCTCCTACTTGCATGTGACACTGGGCTTAGGATCTGCATAGGAAACACACACACAAGCACACACCTACCTTTGTTGCCTGCAGATGCCTCCTTGGCTGTCCCCAAACGGTATCAAACCAACACCCACGGGAAGCTGTAAGCATAGAGGACATGCCTGCACCCCATTGGACTTACCTGTGTGGGTTAAACCCGGGTTATTTGACAACCTATGGCGGTGATGGTTCTGCTCAGGCAGAGCAGTGCTGATGCTCCTCATAAAGCTGTCGCTGCTGTGAAGGTTCTAGGTGACATCACAAATCCCTATGGTTACATACACAACAAAGCTGGGTTGTTGTTGTTTACACTCTGCAAGGCCTGTGGAAGTGAGTGACATCATAGCACTGTAGTTCTGAGGGTTCTAGATGGATGCAACAATCTCCTGTTGCTTCTATGAAGGCCATAATAGACGACATCACCAAACAGCTCCATAGTCACATACACAGCAAAGGAGAGATGTTGTTTACACCTAGTGATGTCAGTGGTATTGAGTGACATCACAGCACAGTGCTAAGGCTCCTGGGCCTGGACACAGCAGCGGCTGCAATATCTCAACGGAGAATACGTTTATATATATGTGTGTGTGTGCGCGTATATATATATATATATATATATATATATATATATATATATTTCTCCGCCGAAATCACTTTTAAACCCATTTCCACCTTTTTTTCCCTTCTCTTCCTCTTACTTTTTTTTCACGTTTTTTTACGTTTTTCTCCTTTTCGCCTCTTTTCTGGGCGTATTATTCTTCTTTTTCTTCTTTTTTTTCGTCTAATGCATACCCCATCAGTGCAGCAATGCTTATTCAATACCGCCAGCAGATGGAGACACTGGGGGATAATTTTCTAAGGATTTATACTGATTTTTCCTGTCTGAATTTGTCGCACAGAAAGTTGCAGGCCAAATATGTGTGACATTTCTGCGACTTTAGCTTCTAGAGCATTTTTACAACATTATACATAGGTGCTGAATACATAAAAAGCGACTGTTCAGCGACAGACAAGTCGCATCGGCTGAAAGTAGGCCAGAATGTCAGTCCATGTTGGAGCAGGTTTAGATACAGTCTAAAGTATAGATCTCAAAGTCTGTGCACAGAATTTAGCAAGGGCCTCGCACCTTCTGATGCATCAGGTAGGTGCACAATAGCATAGCCTAACCCTCTGTACTTTGGTCTATATTGATGCGGGACATAGACAGCCAGCTGATGACCAATCCATTAGTGCAATGGATGGCTGGAAGCATTTGTCTTTGCCTTTGCAATACCACAGAAGCAATGCATGGTCAATGTACAGCAATGACACACCTGTGTGAACAGCCAGGAGACCCCCCCCCCATGTTATGTTACATAGTTACATAGTTAGTACGGTCGAAAAAAGACATATGTCCATCAAGTTCAACCAGGGAATTAAGGGGTAGGGGTGTGGCGCGATATTGGGGAAGGGATGAGATTTTATATTTCTTCATAAGCATTAATCTTATTTTGTCAATTAGGAACATTCAGCACCCACCCGCTATCAAGGCAGCTGCCTATCATGTCATGCCCTACCTGCACAGGTGTGCTGGCTACTCAAATGATCCAATTAAGGAGGCCATTTAGTCAGCAGCAGCAGAAGTCCTGTGCCTGGACGCTCCAACAGCGGCCAGACACAAGCAGAAGCAGCAGAAGCAGCAGCAGCAGCACCACCTTTTGTTTTTTGGCTGCAGCAGCAGCAAGGCCCACAGGGCTGGCTAGCTGGCTAGCCAGCAAGCAGGTAGCAATGAAAGTAGGAATCTTTCTTTTTAACCCTGTAAGGGGGTGGTGCACTGTACCCGAAGATACTGCCATATCGGGTCAATGCATAGGGCGACGGAAGCAAGCTTCGAAATCGGCCCCCGTTCTCAAAAATCCATTTAATATATGGTCCCCAGATAGGGGACGTATCAGATATTAAACTGATAAGAACAGATACTACACTTGATCTTAGCCAAAAGGCCGAGAAGCGATAACCGTGAAAGGGGCGGGCCCAACAAGGTCCCCTTCATGGGCACTATCACTGCTTGCTGTCAGGGAGGCTGCCAGACAATTTTCCATGCACACTCTGGGCTGGGGGGCAGTCAACCACCAGTACACACAGCAGAACCTAAACCCATACCATTATTGCTAAGCAGCAAGACAGGGGCCCATTGCACTCCCACGGGGCCTTTTTAAATGCAATCCATAACCCGGATTTGCCAGGAACCCTTCTTACTCCTCCTACTTGCATGTGACACTGGGCTTAGGATCTGCATAGGAAACACACACACAAGCACACACCTACCTTTGTTGCCTGCAGATGCCTCCTTGGCTGTCCCCAAACGGTATCAAACCAACACCCACGGGAAGCTGTAAGCATAGAGGACATGCCTGCACCCCATTGGACTTACCTGTGTGGGTTAAACCCGGGTTATTTGACAACCTATGGCGGTGATGGTTCTGCTCAGGCAGAGCAGTGCTGATGCTCCTCATAAAGCTGTCGCTGCTGTGAAGGTTCTAGGTGACATCACAAATCCCTATGGTTACATACACAACAAAGCTGGGTTGTTGTTGTTTACACTCTGCAAGGCCTGTGGAAGTGAGTGACATCATAGCACTGTAGTTCTGAGGGTTCTAGATGGATGCAACAATCTCCTGTTGCTTCTATGAAGGCCATAATAGACGACATCACCAAACAGCTCCATAGTCACATACACAGCAAAGGAGAGATGTTGTTTACACCTAGTGATGTCAGTGGTATTGAGTGACATCACAGCACAGTGCTAAGGCTCCTGGGCCTGGACACAGCAGCGGCTGCAATATCTCAACGGAGAATACGTTTATATATATGTGTGTGTGTGCGCGTATATATATATATATATATATATATATATATATATATTTCTCCGCCGAAATCACTTTTAAACCCATTTCCACCTTTTTTTCCCTTCTCTTCCTCTTACTTTTTTTTCACGTTTTTTTACGTTTTTCTCCTTTTCGCCTCTTTTCTGGGCGTATTATTCTTCTTTTTCTTCTTTTTTTTCGTCTAATGCATACCCCATCAGTGCAGCAATGCTTATTCAATACCGCCAGCAGATGGAGACACTGGGGGATAATTTTCTAAGGATTTATACTGATTTTTCCTGTCTGAATTTGTCGCACAGAAAGTTGCAGGCCAAATATGTGTGACATTTCTGCGACTTTAGCTTCTAGAGCATTTTTACAACATTATATATAGGTGCTGAATACATAAAAAGCGACTGTTCAGCGACAGACAAGTCGCATCGGCTGAAAGTAGGCCAGAATGTCAGTCCATGTTGGAGCAGGTTTAGATACAGTCTAAAGTATAGATCTCAAAGTCTGTGCACAGAATTTAGCAAGGGCCTCGCACCTTCTGATGCATCAGGTAGGTGCACAATAGCATAGCCTAACCCTCTGTACTTTGGTCTATATTGATGCGGGACATAGACAGCCAGCTGATGACCAATCCATTAGTGCAATGGATGGCTGGAAGCATTTGTCTTTGCCTTTGCAATACCACAGAAGCAATGCATGGTCAATGTACAGCAATGACACACCTGTGTGAACAGCCAGGAGACCCCCCCCCCATGTTATGTTACATAGTTACATAGTTAGTACGGTCGAAAAAAGACATATGTCCATCAAGTTCAACCAGGGAATTAAGGGGTAGGGGTGTGGCGCGATATTGGGGAAGGGATGAGATTTTATATTTCTTCATAAGCATTAATCTTATTTTGTCAATTAGGAACATTCAGCACCCACCCGCTATCAAGGCAGCTGCCTATCATGTCATGCCCTACCTGCACAGGTGTGCTGGCTACTCAAATGATCCAATTAAGGAGGCCATTTAGTCAGCAGCAGCAGAAGTCCTGTGCCTGGACGCTCCAACAGCGGCCAGACACAAGCAGAAGCAGCAGAAGCAGCAGCAGCAGCACCACCTTTTGTTTTTTGGCTGCAGCAGCAGCAAGGCCCACAGGGCTGGCTAGCTGGCTAGCCAGCAAGCAGGTAGCAATGAAAGTAGGAATCTTTCTTTTTAACCCTGTAAGGGGGTGGTGCACTGTACCCGAAGATACTGCCATATCGGGTCAATGCATAGGGCGACGGAAGCAAGCTTCGAAATCGGCCCCCGTTCTCAAAAATCCATTTAATATATGGTCCCCAGATAGGGGACGTATCAGATATTAAACTGATAAGAACAGATACTACACTTGATCTTAGCCAAAAGGCCGAGAAGCGATAACCGTGAAAGGGGCGGGCCCAACAAGGTCCCCTTCATGGGCACTATCACTGCTTGCTGTCAGGGAGGCTGCCAGACAATTTTCCATGCACACTCTGGGCTGGGGGGCAGTCAACCACCAGTACACACAGCAGAACCTAAACCCATACCATTATTGCTAAGCAGCAAGACAGGGGCCCATTGCACTCCCACGGGGCCTTTTTAAATGCAATCCATAACCCGGATTTGCCAGGAACCCTTCTTACTCCTCCTACTTGCATGTGACACTGGGCTTAGGATCTGCATAGGAAACACACACACAAGCACACACCTACCTTTGTTGCCTGCAGATGCCTCCTTGGCTGTCCCCAAACGGTATCAAACCAACACCCACGGGAAGCTGTAAGCATAGAGGACATGCCTGCACCCCATTGGACTTACCTGTGTGGGTTAAACCCGGGTTATTTGACAACCTATGGCGGTGATGGTTCTGCTCAGGCAGAGCAGTGCTGATGCTCCTCATAAAGCTGTCGCTGCTGTGAAGGTTCTAGGTGACATCACAAATCCCTATGGTTACATACACAACAAAGCTGGGTTGTTGTTGTTTACACTCTGCAAGGCCTGTGGAAGTGAGTGACATCATAGCACTGTAGTTCTGAGGGTTCTAGATGGATGCAACAATCTCCTGTTGCTTCTATGAAGGCCATAATAGACGACATCACCAAACAGCTCCATAGTCACATACACAGCAAAGGAGAGATGTTGTTTACACCTAGTGATGTCAGTGGTATTGAGTGACATCACAGCACAGTGCTAAGGCTCCTGGGCCTGGACACAGCAGCGGCTGCAATATCTCAACGGAGAATACGTTTATATATATGTGTGTGTGTGCGCGTATATATATATATATATATATATATATATATATATTTCTCCGCCGAAATCACTTTTAAACCCATTTCCACCTTTTTTTCCCTTCTCTTCCTCTTACTTTTTTTTCACGTTTTTTTACGTTTTTCTCCTTTTCGCCTCTTTTCTGGGCGTATTATTCTTCTTTTTCTTCTTTTTTTTCGTCTAATGCATACCCCATCAGTGCAGCAATGCTTATTCAATACCGCCAGCAGATGGAGACACTGGGGGATAATTTTCTAAGGATTTATACTGATTTTTCCTGTCTGAATTTGTCGCACAGAAAGTTGCAGGCCAAATATGTGTGACATTTCTGCGACTTTAGCTTCTAGAGCATTTTTACAACATTATACATAGGTGCTGAATACATAAAAAGCGACTGTTCAGCGACAGACAAGTCGCATCGGCTGAAAGTAGGCCAGAATGTCAGTCCATGTTGGAGCAGGTTTAGATACAGTCTAAAGTATAGATCTCAAAGTCTGTGCACAGAATTTAGCAAGGGCCTCGCACCTTCTGATGCATCAGGTAGGTGCACAATAGCATAGCCTAACCCTCTGTACTTTGGTCTATATTGATGCGGGACATAGACAGCCAGCTGATGACCAATCCATTAGTGCAATGGATGGCTGGAAGCATTTGTCTTTGCCTTTGCAATACCACAGAAGCAATGCATGGTCAATGTACAGCAATGACACACCTGTGTGAACAGCCAGGAGACCCCCCCCCCCATGTTATGTTACATAGTTACATAGTTAGTACGGTCGAAAAAAGACATATGTCCATCAAGTTCAACCAGGGAATTAAGGGGTAGGGGTGTGGCGCGATATTGGGGAAGGGATGAGATTTTATATTTCTTCATAAGCATTAATCTTATTTTGTCAATTAGGAACATTCAGCACCCACCCGCTATCAAGGCAGCTGCCTATCATGTCATGCCCTACCTGCACAGGTGTGCTGGCTACTCAAATGATCCAATTAAGGAGGCCATTTAGTCAGCAGCAGCAGAAGTCCTGTGCCTGGACGCTCCAACAGCGGCCAGACACAAGCAGAAGCAGCAGAAGCAGCAGCAGCAGCACCACCTTTTGTTTTTTGGCTGCAGCAGCAGCAAGGCCCACAGGGCTGGCTAGCTGGCTAGCCAGCAAGCAGGTAGCAATGAAAGTAGGAATCTTTCTTTTTAACCCTGTAAGGGGGTGGTGCACTGTACCCGAAGATACTGCCATATCGGGTCAATGCATAGGGCGACGGAAGCAAGCTTCGAAATCGGCCCCCGTTCTCAAAAATCCATTTAATATATGGTCCCCAGATAGGGGACGTATCAGATATTAAACTGATAAGAACAGATACTACACTTGATCTTAGCCAAAAGGCCGAGAAGCGATAACCGTGAAAGGGGCGGGCCCAACAAGGTCCCCTTCATGGGCACTATCACTGCTTGCTGTCAGGGAGGCTGCCAGACAATTTTCCATGCACACTCTGGGCTGGGGGGCAGTCAACCACCAGTACACACAGCAGAACCTAAACCCATACCATTATTGCTAAGCAGCAAGACAGGGGCCCATTGCACTCCCACGGGGCCTTTTTAAATGCAATCCATAACCCGGATTTGCCAGGAACCCTTCTTACTCCTCCTACTTGCATGTGACACTGGGCTTAGGATCTGCATAGGAAACACACACACAAGCACACACCTACCTTTGTTGCCTGCAGATGCCTCCTTGGCTGTCCCCAAACGGTATCAAACCAACACCCACGGGAAGCTGTAAGCATAGAGGACATGCCTGCACCCCATTGGACTTACCTGTGTGGGTTAAACCCGGGTTATTTGACAACCTATGGCGGTGATGGTTCTGCTCAGGCAGAGCAGTGCTGATGCTCCTCATAAAGCTGTCGCTGCTGTGAAGGTTCTAGGTGACATCACAAATCCCTATGGTTACATACACAACAAAGCTGGGTTGTTGTTGTTTACACTCTGCAAGGCCTGTGGAAGTGAGTGACATCATAGCACTGTAGTTCTGAGGGTTCTAGATGGATGCAACAATCTCCTGTTGCTTCTATGAAGGCCATAATAGACGACATCACCAAACAGCTCCATAGTCACATACACAGCAAAGGAGAGATGTTGTTTACACCTAGTGATGTCAGTGGTATTGAGTGACATCACAGCACAGTGCTAAGGCTCCTGGGCCTGGACACAGCAGCGGCTGCAATATCTCAACGGAGAATACGTTTATATATATGTGTGTGTGTGCGCGTATATATATATATATATATATATATATATATATATATATATATATATTTCTCCGCCGAAATCACTTTTAAACCCATTTCCACCTTTTTTTCCCTTCTCTTCCTCTTACTTTTTTTTCACGTTTTTTTACGTTTTTCTCCTTTTCGCCTCTTTTCTGGGCGTATTATTCTTCTTTTTCTTCTTTTTTTTCGTCTAATGCATACCCCATCAGTGCAGCAATGCTTATTCAATACCGCCAGCAGATGGAGACACTGGGGGATAATTTTCTAAGGATTTATACTGATTTTTCCTGTCTGAATTTGTCGCACAGAAAGTTGCAGGCCAAATATGTGTGACATTTCTGCGACTTTAGCTTCTAGAGCATTTTTACAACATTATACATAGGTGCTGAATACATAAAAAGCGACTGTTCAGCGACAGACAAGTCGCATCGGCTGAAAGTAGGCCAGAATGTCAGTCCATGTTGGAGCAGGTTTAGATACAGTCTAAAGTATAGATCTCAAAGTCTGTGCACAGAATTTAGCAAGGGCCTCGCACCTTCTGATGCATCAGGTAGGTGCACAATAGCATAGCCTAACCCTCTGTACTTTGGTCTATATTGATGCGGGACATAGACAGCCAGCTGATGACCAATCCATTAGTGCAATGGATGGCTGGAAGCATTTGTCTTTGCCTTTGCAATACCACAGAAGCAATGCATGGTCAATGTACAGCAATGACACACCTGTGTGAACAGCCAGGAGACCCCCCCCCCCATGTTATGTTACATAGTTACATAGTTAGTACGGTCGAAAAAAGACATATGTCCATCAAGTTCAACCAGGGAATTAAGGGGTAGGGGTGTGGCGCGATATTGGGGAAGGGATGAGATTTTATATTTCTTCATAAGCATTAATCTTATTTTGTCAATTAGGAACATTCAGCACCCACCCGCTATCAAGGCAGCTGCCTATCATGTCATGCCCTACCTGCACAGGTGTGCTGGCTACTCAAATGATCCAATTAAGGAGGCCATTTAGTCAGCAGCAGCAGAAGTCCTGTGCCTGGACGCTCCAACAGCGGCCAGACACAAGCAGAAGCAGCAGAAGCAGCAGCAGCAGCACCACCTTTTGTTTTTTGGCTGCAGCAGCAGCAAGGCCCACAGGGCTGGCTAGCTGGCTAGCCAGCAAGCAGGTAGCAATGAAAGTAGGAATCTTTCTTTTTAACCCTGTAAGGGGGTGGTGCACTGTACCCGAAGATACTGCCATATCGGGTCAATGCATAGGGCGACGGAAGCAAGCTTCGAAATCGGCCCCCGTTCTCAAAAATCCATTTAATATATGGTCCCCAGATAGGGGACGTATCAGATATTAAACTGATAAGAACAGATACTACACTTGATCTTAGCCAAAAGGCCGAGAAGCGATAACCGTGAAAGGGGCGGGCCCAACAAGGTCCCCTTCATGGGCACTATCACTGCTTGCTGTCAGGGAGGCTGCCAGACAATTTTCCATGCACACTCTGGGCTGGGGGGCAGTCAACCACCAGTACACACAGCAGAACCTAAACCCATACCATTATTGCTAAGCAGCAAGACAGGGGCCCATTGCACTCCCACGGGGCCTTTTTAAATGCAATCCATAACCCGGATTTGCCAGGAACCCTTCTTACTCCTCCTACTTGCATGTGACACTGGGCTTAGGATCTGCATAGGAAACACACACACAAGCACACACCTACCTTTGTTGCCTGCAGATGCCTCCTTGGCTGTCCCCAAACGGTATCAAACCAACACCCACGGGAAGCTGTAAGCATAGAGGACATGCCTGCACCCCATTGGACTTACCTGTGTGGGTTAAACCCGGGTTATTTGACAACCTATGGCGGTGATGGTTCTGCTCAGGCAGAGCAGTGCTGATGCTCCTCATAAAGCTGTCGCTGCTGTGAAGGTTCTAGGTGACATCACAAATCCCTATGGTTACATACACAACAAAGCTGGGTTGTTGTTGTTTACACTCTGCAAGGCCTGTGGAAGTGAGTGACATCATAGCACTGTAGTTCTGAGGGTTCTAGATGGATGCAACAATCTCCTGTTGCTTCTATGAAGGCCATAATAGACGACATCACCAAACAGCTCCATAGTCACATACACAGCAAAGGAGAGATGTTGTTTACACCTAGTGATGTCAGTGGTATTGAGTGACATCACAGCACAGTGCTAAGGCTCCTGGGCCTGGACACAGCAGCGGCTGCAATATCTCAACGGAGAATACGTTTATATATATGTGTGTGTGTGCGCGTATATATATATATATATATATATATATATATATATATATATATATATATATATATATTTCTCCGCCGAAATCACTTTTAAACCCATTTCCACCTTTTTTTCCCTTCTCTTCCTCTTACTTTTTTTTCACGTTTTTTTACGTTTTTCTCCTTTTCGCCTCTTTTCTGGGCGTATTATTCTTCTTTTTCTTCTTTTTTTTCGTCTAATGCATACCCCATCAGTGCAGCAATGCTTATTCAATACCGCCAGCAGATGGAGACACTGGGGGATAATTTTCTAAGGATTTATACTGATTTTTCCTGTCTGAATTTGTCGCACAGAAAGTTGCAGGCCAAATATGTGTGACATTTCTGCGACTTTAGCTTCTAGAGCATTTTTACAACATTATACATAGGTGCTGAATACATAAAAAGCGACTGTTCAGCGACAGACAAGTCGCATCGGCTGAAAGTAGGCCAGAATGTCAGTCCATGTTGGAGCAGGTTTAGATACAGTCTAAAGTATAGATCTCAAAGTCTGTGCACAGAATTTAGCAAGGGCCTCGCACCTTCTGATGCATCAGGTAGGTGCACAATAGCATAGCCTAACCCTCTGTACTTTGGTCTATATTGATGCGGGACATAGACAGCCAGCTGATGACCAATCCATTAGTGCAATGGATGGCTGGAAGCATTTGTCTTTGCCTTTGCAATACCACAGAAGCAATGCATGGTCAATGTACAGCAATGACACACCTGTGTGAACAGCCAGGAGACCCCCCCCCCCATGTTATGTTACATAGTTACATAGTTAGTACGGTCGAAAAAAGACATATGTCCATCAAGTTCAACCAGGGAATTAAGGGGTAGGGGTGTGGCGCGATATTGGGGAAGGGATGAGATTTTATATTTCTTCATAAGCATTAATCTTATTTTGTCAATTAGGAACATTCAGCACCCACCCGCTATCAAGGCAGCTGCCTATCATGTCATGCCCTACCTGCACAGGTGTGCTGGCTACTCAAATGATCCAATTAAGGAGGCCATTTAGTCAGCAGCAGCAGAAGTCCTGTGCCTGGACGCTCCAACAGCGGCCAGACACAAGCAGAAGCAGCAGAAGCAGCAGCAGCAGCACCACCTTTTGTTTTTTGGCTGCAGCAGCAGCAAGGCCCACAGGGCTGGCTAGCTGGCTAGCCAGCAAGCAGGTAGCAATGAAAGTAGGAATCTTTCTTTTTAACCCTGTAAGGGGGTGGTGCACTGTACCCGAAGATACTGCCATATCGGGTCAATGCATAGGGCGACGGAAGCAAGCTTCGAAATCGGCCCCCGTTCTCAAAAATCCATTTAATATATGGTCCCCAGATAGGGGACGTATCAGATATTAAACTGATAAGAACAGATACTACACTTGATCTTAGCCAAAAGGCCGAGAAGCGATAACCGTGAAAGGGGCGGGCCCAACAAGGTCCCCTTCATGGGCACTATCACTGCTTGCTGTCAGGGAGGCTGCCAGACAATTTTCCATGCACACTCTGGGCTGGGGGGCAGTCAACCACCAGTACACACAGCAGAACCTAAACCCATACCATTATTGCTAAGCAGCAAGACAGGGGCCCATTGCACTCCCACGGGGCCTTTTTAAATGCAATCCATAACCCGGATTTGCCAGGAACCCTTCTTACTCCTCCTACTTGCATGTGACACTGGGCTTAGGATCTGCATAGGAAACACACACACAAGCACACACCTACCTTTGTTGCCTGCAGATGCCTCCTTGGCTGTCCCCAAACGGTATCAAACCAACACCCACGGGAAGCTGTAAGCATAGAGGACATGCCTGCACCCCATTGGACTTACCTGTGTGGGTTAAACCCGGGTTATTTGACAACCTATGGCGGTGATGGTTCTGCTCAGGCAGAGCAGTGCTGATGCTCCTCATAAAGCTGTCGCTGCTGTGAAGGTTCTAGGTGACATCACAAATCCCTATGGTTACATACACAACAAAGCTGGGTTGTTGTTGTTTACACTCTGCAAGGCCTGTGGAAGTGAGTGACATCATAGCACTGTAGTTCTGAGGGTTCTAGATGGATGCAACAATCTCCTGTTGCTTCTATGAAGGCCATAATAGACGACATCACCAAACAGCTCCATAGTCACATACACAGCAAAGGAGAGATGTTGTTTACACCTAGTGATGTCAGTGGTATTGAGTGACATCACAGCACAGTGCTAAGGCTCCTGGGCCTGGACACAGCAGCGGCTGCAATATCTCAACGGAGAATACGTTTATATATATGTGTGTGTGTGCGCGTATATATATATATATATATATATATTTATATATATATATATATATATATATATTTCTCCGCCGAAATCACTTTTAAACCCATTTCCACCTTTTTTTCCCTTCTCTTCCTCTTACTTTTTTTTCACGTTTTTTTACGTTTTTCTCCTTTTCGCCTCTTTTCTGGGCGTATTATTCTTCTTTTTCTTCTTTTTTTTCGTCTAATGCATACCCCATCAGTGCAGCAATGCTTATTCAATACCGCCAGCAGATGGAGACACTGGGGGATAATTTTCTAAGGATTTATACTGATTTTTCCTGTCTGAATTTGTCGCACAGAAAGTTGCAGGCCAAATATGTGTGACATTTCTGCGACTTTAGCTTCTAGAGCATTTTTACAACATTATACATAGGTGCTGAATACATAAAAAGCGACTGTTCAGCGACAGACAAGTCGCATCGGCTGAAAGTAGGCCAGAATGTCAGTCCATGTTGGAGCAGGTTTAGATACAGTCTAAAGTATAGATCTCAAAGTCTGTGCACAGAATTTAGCAAGGGCCTCGCACCTTCTGATGCATCAGGTAGGTGCACAATAGCATAGCCTAACCCTCTGTACTTTGGTCTATATTGATGCGGGACATAGACAGCCAGCTGATGACCAATCCATTAGTGCAATGGATGGCTGGAAGCATTTGTCTTTGCCTTTGCAATACCACAGAAGCAATGCATGGTCAATGTACAGCAATGACACACCTGTGTGAACAGCCAGGAGACCCCCCCCCCATGTTATGTTACATAGTTACATAGTTAGTACGGTCGAAAAAAGACATATGTCCATCAAGTTCAACCAGGGAATTAAGGGGTAGGGGTGTGGCGCGATATTGGGGAAGGGATGAGATTTTATATTTCTTCATAAGCATTAATCTTATTTTGTCAATTAGGAACATTCAGCACCCACCCGCTATCAAGGCAGCTGCCTATCATGTCATGCCCTACCTGCACAGGTGTGCTGGCTACTCAAATGATCCAATTAAGGAGGCCATTTAGTCAGCAGCAGCAGAAGTCCTGTGCCTGGACGCTCCAACAGCGGCCAGACACAAGCAGAAGCAGCAGAAGCAGCAGCAGCAGCACCACCTTTTGTTTTTTGGCTGCAGCAGCAGCAAGGCCCACAGGGCTGGCTAGCTGGCTAGCCAGCAAGCAGGTAGCAATGAAAGTAGGAATCTTTCTTTTTAACCCTGTAAGGGGGTGGTGCACTGTACCCGAAGATACTGCCATATCGGGTCAATGCATAGGGCGACGGAAGCAAGCTTCGAAATCGGCCCCCGTTCTCAAAAATCCATTTAATATATGGTCCCCAGATAGGGGACGTATCAGATATTAAACTGATAAGAACAGATACTACACTTGATCTTAGCCAAAAGGCCGAGAAGCGATAACCGTGAAAGGGGCGGGCCCAACAAGGTCCCCTTCATGGGCACTATCACTGCTTGCTGTCAGGGAGGCTGCCAGACAATTTTCCATGCACACTCTGGGCTGGGGGGCAGTCAACCACCAGTACACACAGCAGAACCTAAACCCATACCATTATTGCTAAGCAGCAAGACAGGGGCCCATTGCACTCCCACGGGGCCTTTTTAAATGCAATCCATAACCCGGATTTGCCAGGAACCCTTCTTACTCCTCCTACTTGCATGTGACACTGGGCTTAGGATCTGCATAGGAAACACACACACAAGCACACACCTACCTTTGTTGCCTGCAGATGCCTCCTTGGCTGTCCCCAAACGGTATCAAACCAACACCCACGGGAAGCTGTAAGCATAGAGGACATGCCTGCACCCCATTGGACTTACCTGTGTGGGTTAAACCCGGGTTATTTGACAACCTATGGCGGTGATGGTTCTGCTCAGGCAGAGCAGTGCTGATGCTCCTCATAAAGCTGTCGCTGCTGTGAAGGTTCTAGGTGACATCACAAATCCCTATGGTTACATACACAACAAAGCTGGGTTGTTGTTGTTTACACTCTGCAAGGCCTGTGGAAGTGAGTGACATCATAGCACTGTAGTTCTGAGGGTTCTAGATGGATGCAACAATCTCCTGTTGCTTCTATGAAGGCCATAATAGACGACATCACCAAACAGCTCCATAGTCACATACACAGCAAAGGAGAGATGTTGTTTACACCTAGTGATGTCAGTGGTATTGAGTGACATCACAGCACAGTGCTAAGGCTCCTGGGCCTGGACACAGCAGCGGCTGCAATATCTCAACGGAGAATACGTTTATATATATGTGTGTGTGTGCGCGTATATATATATATATATATATATATATATATATATATATATATATATATATTTCTCCGCCGAAATCACTTTTAAACCCATTTCCACCTTTTTTTCCCTTCTCTTCCTCTTACTTTTTTTTCACGTTTTTTTACGTTTTTCTCCTTTTCGCCTCTTTTCTGGGCGTATTATTCTTCTTTTTCTTCTTTTTTTTCGTCTAATGCATACCCCATCAGTGCAGCAATGCTTATTCAATACCGCCAGCAGATGGAGACACTGGGGGATAATTTTCTAAGGATTTATACTGATTTTTCCTGTCTGAATTTGTCGCACAGAAAGTTGCAGGCCAAATATGTGTGACATTTCTGCGACTTTAGCTTCTAGAGCATTTTTACAACATTATACATAGGTGCTGAATACATAAAAAGCGACTGTTCAGCGACAGACAAGTCGCATCGGCTGAAAGTAGGCCAGAATGTCAGTCCATGTTGGAGCAGGTTTAGATACAGTCTAAAGTATAGATCTCAAAGTCTGTGCACAGAATTTAGCAAGGGCCTCGCACCTTCTGATGCATCAGGTAGGTGCACAATAGCATAGCCTAACCCTCTGTACTTTGGTCTATATTGATGCGGGACATAGACAGCCAGCTGATGACCAATCCATTAGTGCAATGGATGGCTGGAAGCATTTGTCTTTGCCTTTGCAATACCACAGAAGCAATGCATGGTCAATGTACAGCAATGACACACCTGTGTGAACAGCCAGGAGACCCCCCCCCCATGTTATGTTACATAGTTACATAGTTAGTACGGTCGAAAAAAGACATATGTCCATCAAGTTCAACCAGGGAATTAAGGGGTAGGGGTGTGGCGCGATATTGGGGAAGGGATGAGATTTTATATTTCTTCATAAGCATTAATCTTATTTTGTCAATTAGGAACATTCAGCACCCACCCGCTATCAAGGCAGCTGCCTATCATGTCATGCCCTACCTGCACAGGTGTGCTGGCTACTCAAATGATCCAATTAAGGAGGCCATTTAGTCAGCAGCAGCAGAAGTCCTGTGCCTGGACGCTCCAACAGCGGCCAGACACAAGCAGAAGCAGCAGAAGCAGCAGCAGCAGCACCACCTTTTGTTTTTTGGCTGCAGCAGCAGCAAGGCCCACAGGGCTGGCTAGCTGGCTAGCCAGCAAGCAGGTAGCAATGAAAGTAGGAATCTTTCTTTTTAACCCTGTAAGGGGGTGGTGCACTGTACCCGAAGATACTGCCATATCGGGTCAATGCATAGGGCGACGGAAGCAAGCTTCGAAATCGGCCCCCGTTCTCAAAAATCCATTTAATATATGGTCCCCAGATAGGGGACGTATCAGATATTAAACTGATAAGAACAGATACTACACTTGATCTTAGCCAAAAGGCCGAGAAGCGATAACCGTGAAAGGGGCGGGCCCAACAAGGTCCCCTTCATGGGCACTATCACTGCTTGCTGTCAGGGAGGCTGCCAGACAATTTTCCATGCACACTCTGGGCTGGGGGGCAGTCAACCACCAGTACACACAGCAGAACCTAAACCCATACCATTATTGCTAAGCAGCAAGACAGGGGCCCATTGCACTCCCACGGGGCCTTTTTAAATGCAATCCATAACCCGGATTTGCCAGGAACCCTTCTTACTCCTCCTACTTGCATGTGACACTGGGCTTAGGATCTGCATAGGAAACACACACACAAGCACACACCTACCTTTGTTGCCTGCAGATGCCTCCTTGGCTGTCCCCAAACGGTATCAAACCAACACCCACGGGAAGCTGTAAGCATAGAGGACATGCCTGCACCCCATTGGACTTACCTGTGTGGGTTAAACCCGGGTTATTTGACAACCTATGGCGGTGATGGTTCTGCTCAGGCAGAGCAGTGCTGATGCTCCTCATAAAGCTGTCGCTGCTGTGAAGGTTCTAGGTGACATCACAAATCCCTATGGTTACATACACAACAAAGCTGGGTTGTTGTTGTTTACACTCTGCAAGGCCTGTGGAAGTGAGTGACATCATAGCACTGTAGTTCTGAGGGTTCTAGATGGATGCAACAATCTCCTGTTGCTTCTATGAAGGCCGTAATAGACGACATCACCAAACAGCTCCATAGTCACATACACAGCAAAGGAGAGATGTTGTTTACACCTAGTGATGTCAGTGGTATTGAGTGACATCACAGCACAGTGCTAAGGCTCCTGGGCCTGGACACAGCAGCGGCTGCAATATCTCAACGGAGAATACGTTTATATATATGTGTGTGTGTGCGCGTATATATATATATATATATATATATATATATATATATATATATATTTCTCCGCCGAAATCACTTTTAAACCCATTTCCACCTTTTTTTCCCTTCTCTTCCTCTTACTTTTTTTTCACGTTTTTTTACGTTTTTCTCCTTTTCGCCTCTTTTCTGGGCGTATTATTCTTCTTTTTCTTCTTTTTTTTCGTCTAATGCATACCCCATCAGTGCAGCAATGCTTATTCAATACCGCCAGCAGATGGAGACACTGGGGGATAATTTTCTAAGGATTTATACTGATTTTTCCTGTCTGAATTTGTCGCACAGAAAGTTGCAGGCCAAATATGTGTGACATTTCTGCGACTTTAGCTTCTAGAGCATTTTTACAACATTATACATAGGTGCTGAATACATAAAAAGCGACTGTTCAGCGACAGACAAGTCGCATCGGCTGAAAGTAGGCCAGAATGTCAGTCCATGTTGGAGCAGGTTTAGATACAGTCTAAAGTATAGATCTCAAAGTCTGTGCACAGAATTTAGCAAGGGCCTCGCACCTTCTGATGCATCAGGTAGGTGCACAATAGCATAGCCTAACCCTCTGTACTTTGGTCTATATTGATGCGGGACATAGACAGCCAGCTGATGACCAATCCATTAGTGCAATGGATGGCTGGAAGCATTTGTCTTTGCCTTTGCAATACCACAGAAGCAATGCATGGTCAATGTACAGCAATGACACACCTGTGTGAACAGCCAGGAGACCCCCCCCCCATGTTATGTTACATAGTTACATAGTTAGTACGGTCGAAAAAAGACATATGTCCATCAAGTTCAACCAGGGAATTAAGGGGTAGGGGTGTGGCGCGATATTGGGGAAGGGATGAGATTTTATATTTCTTCATAAGCATTAATCTTATTTTGTCAATTAGGAACATTCAGCACCCACCCGCTATCAAGGCAGCTGCCTATCATGTCATGCCCTACCTGCACAGGTGTGCTGGCTACTCAAATGATCCAATTAAGGAGGCCATTTAGTCAGCAGCAGCAGAAGTCCTGTGCCTGGACGCTCCAACAGCGGCCAGACACAAGCAGAAGCAGCAGAAGCAGCAGAAGCAGCAGCACCACCTTTTGTTTTTTGGCTGCAGCAGCAGCAAGGCCCACAGGGCTGGCTAGCTGGCTAGCCAGCAAGCAGGTAGCAATGAAAGTAGGAATCTTTCTTTTTAACCCTGTAAGGGGGTGGTGCACTGTACCCGAAGATACTGCCATATCGGGTCAATGCATAGGGCGACGGAAGCAAGCTTCGAAATCGGCCCCCGTTCTCAAAAATCCATTTAATATATGGTCCCCAGATAGGGGACGTATCAGATATTAAACTGATAAGAACAGATACTACACTTGATCTTAGCCAAAAGGCCGAGAAGCGATAACCGTGAAAGGGGCGGGCCCAACAAGGTCCCCTTCATGGGCACTATCACTGCTTGCTGTCAGGGAGGCTGCCAGACAATTTTCCATGCACACTCTGGGCTGGGGGGCAGTCAACCACCAGTACACACAGCAGAACCTAAACCCATACCATTATTGCTAAGCAGCAAGACAGGGGCCCATTGCACTCCCACGGGGCCTTTTTAAATGCAATCCATAACCCGGATTTGCCAGGAACCCTTCTTACTCCTCCTACTTGCATGTGACACTGGGCTTAGGATCTGCATAGGAAACACACACACAAGCACACACCTACCTTTGTTGCCTGCAGATGCCTCCTTGGCTGTCCCCAAACGGTATCAAACCAACACCCACGGGAAGCTGTAAGCATAGAGGACATGCCTGCACCCCATTGGACTTACCTGTGTGGGTTAAACCCGGGTTATTTGACAACCTATGGCGGTGATGGTTCTGCTCAGGCAGAGCAGTGCTGATGCTCCTCATAAAGCTGTCGCTGCTGTGAAGGTTCTAGGTGACATCACAAATCCCTATGGTTACATACACAACAAAGCTGGGTTGTTGTTGTTTACACTCTGCAAGGCCTGTGGAAGTGAGTGACATCATAGCACTGTAGTTCTGAGGGTTCTAGATGGATGCAACAATCTCCTGTTGCTTCTATGAAGGCCATAATAGACGACATCACCAAACAGCTCCATAGTCACATACACAGCAAAGGAGAGATGTTGTTTACACCTAGTGATGTCAGTGGTATTGAGTGACATCACAGCACAGTGCTAAGGCTCCTGGGCCTGGACACAGCAGCGGCTGCAATATCTCAACGGAGAATACGTTTATATATATGTGTGTGTGTGCGCGTATATATATATATATATATATATATATATATATATATATATATATTTCTCCGCCGAAATCACTTTTAAACCCATTTCCACCTTTTTTTCCCTTCTCTTCCTCTTACTTTTTTTTCACGTTTTTTTACGTTTTTCTCCTTTTCGCCTCTTTTCTGGGCGTATTATTCTTCTTTTTCTTCTTTTTTTTCGTCTAATGCATACCCCATCAGTGCAGCAATGCTTATTCAATACCGCCAGCAGATGGAGACACTGGGGGATAATTTTCTAAGGATTTATACTGATTTTTCCTGTCTGAATTTGTCGCACAGAAAGTTGCAGGCCAAATATGTGTGACATTTCTGCGACTTTAGCTTCTAGAGCATTTTTACAACATTATACATAGGTGCTGAATACATAAAAAGCGACTGTTCAGCGACAGACAAGTCGCATCGGCTGAAAGTAGGCCAGAATGTCAGTCCATGTTGGAGCAGGTTTAGATACAGTCTAAAGTATAGATCTCAAAGTCTGTGCACAGAATTTAGCAAGGGCCTCGCACCTTCTGATGCATCAGGTAGGTGCACAATAGCATAGCCTAACCCTCTGTACTTTGGTCTATATTGATGCGGGACATAGACAGCCAGCTGATGACCAATCCATTAGTGCAATGGATGGCTGGAAGCATTTGTCTTTGCCTTTGCAATACCACAGAAGCAATGCATGGTCAATGTACAGCAATGACACACCTGTGTGAACAGCCAGGAGACCCCCCCCCCATGTTATGTTACATAGTTACATAGTTAGTACGGTCGAAAAAAGACATATGTCCATCAAGTTCAACCAGGGAATTAAGGGGTAGGGGTGTGGCGCGATATTGGGGAAGGGATGAGATTTTATATTTCTTCATAAGCATTAATCTTATTTTGTCAATTAGGAACATTCAGCACCCACCCGCTATCAAGGCAGCTGCCTATCATGTCATGCCCTACCTGCACAGGTGTGCTGGCTACTCAAATGATCCAATTAAGGAGGCCATTTAGTCAGCAGCAGCAGAAGTCCTGTGCCTGGACGCTCCAACAGCGGCCAGACACAAGCAGAAGCAGCAGAAGCAGCAGCAGCAGCACCACCTTTTGTTTTTTGGCTGCAGCAGCAGCAAGGCCCACAGGGCTGGCTAGCTGGCTAGCCAGCAAGCAGGTAGCAATGAAAGTAGGAATCTTTCTTTTTAACCCTGTAAGGGGGTGGTGCACTGTACCCGAAGATACTGCCATATCGGGTCAATGCATAGGGCGACGGAAGCAAGCTTCGAAATCGGCCCCCGTTCTCAAAAATCCATTTAATATATGGTCCCCAGATAGGGGACGTATCAGATATTAAACTGATAAGAACAGATACTACACTTGATCTTAGCCAAAAGGCCGAGAAGCGATAACCGTGAAAGGGGCGGGCCCAACAAGGTCCCCTTCATGGGCACTATCACTGCTTGCTGTCAGGGGCTGCCAGACAATTTTCCATGCACACTCTGGGCTGGGGGGCAGTCAACCACCAGTACACACAGCAGAACCTAAACCCATACCATTATTGCTAAGCAGCAAGACAGGGGCCCATTGCACTCCCACGGGGCCTTTTTAAATGCAATCCATAACCCGGATTTGCCAGGAACCCTTCTTACTCCTCCTACTTGCATGTGACACTGGGCTTAGGATCTGCATAGGAAACACACACACAAGCACACACCTACCTTTGTTGCCTGCAGATGCCTCCTTGGCTGTCCCCAAACGGTATCAAACCAACACCCACGGGAAGCTGTAAGCATAGAGGACATGCCTGCACCCCATTGGACTTACCTGTGTGGGTTAAACCCGGGTTATTTGACAACCTATGGCGGTGATGGTTCTGCTCAGGCAGAGCAGTGCTGATGCTCCTCATAAAGCTGTCGCTGCTGTGAAGGTTCTAGGTGACATCACAAATCCCTATGGTTACATACACAACAAAGCTGGGTTGTTGTTGTTTACACTCTGCAAGGCCTGTGGAAGTGAGTGACATCATAGCACTGTAGTTCTGAGGGTTCTAGATGGATGCAACAATCTCCTGTTGCTTCTATGAAGGCCATAATAGACGACATCACCAAACAGCTCCATAGTCACATACACAGCAAAGGAGAGATGTTGTTTACACCTAGTGATGTCAGTGGTATTGAGTGACATCACAGCACAGTGCTAAGGCTCCTGGGCCTGGACACAGCAGCGGCTGCAATATCTCAACGGAGAATACGTTTATATATATGTGTGTGTGTGCGCGTATATATATATATATATATATATATATATATATATATATATATATTTCTCCGCCGAAATCACTTTTAAACCCATTTCCACCTTTTTTTCCCTTCTCTTCCTCTTACTTTTTTTTCACGTTTTTTTACGTTTTTCTCCTTTTCGCCTCTTTTCTGGGCGTATTATTCTTCTTTTTCTTCTTTTTTTTCGTCTAATGCATACCCCATCAGTGCAGCAATGCTTATTCAATACCGCCAGCAGATGGAGACACTGGGGGATAATTTTCTAAGGATTTATACTGATTTTTCCTGTCTGAATTTGTCGCACAGAAAGTTGCAGGCCAAATATGTGTGACATTTCTGCGACTTTAGCTTCTAGAGCATTTTTACAACATTATACATAGGTGCTGAATACATAAAAAGCGACTGTTCAGCGACAGACAAGTCGCATCGGCTGAAAGTAGGCCAGAATGTCAGTCCATGTTGGAGCAGGTTTAGATACAGTCTAAAGTATAGATCTCAAAGTCTGTGCACAGAATTTAGCAAGGGCCTCGCACCTTCTGATGCATCAGGTAGGTGCACAATAGCATAGCCTAACCCTCTGTACTTTGGTCTATATTGATGCGGGACATAGACAGCCAGCTGATGACCAATCCATTAGTGCAATGGATGGCTGGAAGCATTTGTCTTTGCCTTTGCAATACCACAGAAGCAATGCATGGTCAATGTACAGCAATGACACACCTGTGTGAACAGCCAGGAGACCCCCCCCCCATGTTATGTTACATAGTTACATAGTTAGTACGGTCGAAAAAAGACATATGTCCATCAAGTTCAACCAGGGAATTAAGGGGTAGGGGTGTGGCGCGATATTGGGGAAGGGATGAGATTTTATATTTCTTCATAAGCATTAATCTTATTTTGTCAATTAGGAACATTCAGCACCCACCCGCTATCAAGGCAGCTGCCTATCATGTCATGCCCTACCTGCACAGGTGTGCTGGCTACTCAAATGATCCAATTAAGGAGGCCATTTAGTCAGCAGCAGCAGAAGTCCTGTGCCTGGACGCTCCAACAGCGGCCAGACACAAGCAGAAGCAGCAGAAGCAGCAGCAGCACCTTTTGTTTTTTGGCTGCAGCAGCAGCAAGGCCCACAGGGCTGGCTAGCTGGCTAGCCAGCAAGCAGGTAGCAATGAAAGTAGGAATCTTTCTTTTTAACCCTGTAAGGGGGTGGTGCACTGTACCCGAAGATACTGCCATATCGGGTCAATGCATAGGGCGACGGAAGCAAGCTTCGAAATCGGCCCCCGTTCTCAAAAATCCATTTAATATATGGTCCCCAGATAGGGGACGTATCAGATATTAAACTGATAAGAACAGATACTACACTTGATCTTAGCCAAAAGGCCGAGAAGCGATAACCGTGAAAGGGGCGGGCCCAACAAGGTCCCCTTCATGGGCACTATCACTGCTTGCTGTCAGGGAGGCTGCCAGACAATTTTCCATGCACACTCTGGGCTGGGGGGCAGTCAACCACCAGTACACACAGCAGAACCTAAACCCATACCATTATTGCTAAGCAGCAAGACAGGGGCCCATTGCACTCCCACGGGGCCTTTTTAAATGCAATCCATAACCCGGATTTGCCAGGAACCCTTCTTACTCCTCCTACTTGCATGTGACACTGGGCTTAGGATCTGCATAGGAAACACACACACAAGCACACACCTACCTTTGTTGCCTGCAGATGCCTCCTTGGCTGTCCCCAAACGGTATCAAACCAACACCCACGGGAAGCTGTAAGCATAGAGGACATGCCTGCACCCCATTGGACTTACCTGTGTGGGTTAAACCCGGGTTATTTGACAACCTATGGCGGTGATGGTTCTGCTCAGGCAGAGCAGTGCTGATGCTCCTCATAAAGCTGTCGCTGCTGTGAAGGTTCTAGGTGACATCACAAATCCCTATGGTTACATACACAACAAAGCTGGGTTGTTGTTGTTTACACTCTGCAAGGCCTGTGGAAGTGAGTGACATCATAGCACTGTAGTTCTGAGGGTTCTAGATGGATGCAACAATCTCCTGTTGCTTCTATGAAGGCCATAATAGACGACATCACCAAACAGCTCCATAGTCACATACACAGCAAAGGAGAGATGTTGTTTACACCTAGTGATGTCAGTGGTATTGAGTGACATCACAGCACAGTGCTAAGGCTCCTGGGCCTGGACACAGCAGCGGCTGCAATATCTCAACGGAGAATACGTTTATATATATGTGTGTGTGTGCGCGTATATATATATATATATATATATATATATATATATATATATATATTTCTCCGCCGAAATCACTTTTAAACCCATTTCCACCTTTTTTTCCCTTCTCTTCCTCTTACTTTTTTTTCACGTTTTTTTACGTTTTTCTCCTTTTCGCCTCTTTTCTGGGCGTATTATTCTTCTTTTTCTTCTTTTTTTTCGTCTAATGCATACCCCATCAGTGCAGCAATGCTTATTCAATACCGCCAGCAGATGGAGACACTGGGGGATAATTTTCTAAGGATTTATACTGATTTTTCCTGTCTGAATTTGTCGCACAGAAAGTTGCAGGCCAAATATGTGTGACATTTCTGCGACTTTAGCTTCTAGAGCATTTTTACAACATTATACATAGGTGCTGAATACATAAAAAGCGACTGTTCAGCGACAGACAAGTCGCATCGGCTGAAAGTAGGCCAGAATGTCAGTCCATGTTGGAGCAGGTTTAGATACAGTCTAAAGTATAGATCTCAAAGTCTGTGCACAGAATTTAGCAAGGGCCTCGCACCTTCTGATGCATCAGGTAGGTGCACAATAGCATAGCCTAACCCTCTGTACTTTGGTCTATATTGATGCGGGACATAGACAGCCAGCTGATGACCAATCCATTAGTGCAATGGATGGCTGGAAGCATTTGTCTTTGCCTTTGCAATACCACAGAAGCAATGCATGGTCAATGTACAGCAATGACACACCTGTGTGAACAGCCAGGAGACCCCCCCCCCCATGTTATGTTACATAGTTACATAGTTAGTACGGTCGAAAAAAGACATATGTCCATCAAGTTCAACCAGGGAATTAAGGGGTAGGGGTGTGGCGCGATATTGGGGAAGGGATGAGATTTTATATTTCTTCATAAGCATTAATCTTATTTTGTCAATTAGGAACATTCAGCACCCACCCGCTATCAAGGCAGCTGCCTATCATGTCATGCCCTACCTGCACAGGTGTGCTGGCTACTCAAATGATCCAATTAAGGAGGCCATTTAGTCAGCAGCAGCAGAAGTCCTGTGCCTGGACGCTCCAACAGCGGCCAGACACAAGCAGAAGCAGCAGAAGCAGCAGCAGCAGCACCACCTTTTGTTTTTTGGCTGCAGCAGCAGCAAGGCCCACAGGGCTGGCTAGCTGGCTAGCCAGCAAGCAGGTAGCAATGAAAGTAGGAATCTTTCTTTTTAACCCTGTAAGGGGGTGGTGCACTGTACCCGAAGATACTGCCATATCGGGTCAATGCATAGGGCGACGGAAGCAAGCTTCGAAATCGGCCCCCGTTCTCAAAAATCCATTTAATATATGGTCCCCAGATAGGGGACGTATCAGATATTAAACTGATAAGAACAGATACTACACTTGATCTTAGCCAAAAGGCCGAGAAGCGATAACCGTGAAAGGGGCGGGCCCAACAAGGTCCCCTTCATGGGCACTATCACTGCTTGCTGTCAGGGAGGCTGCCAGACAATTTTCCATGCACACTCTGGGCTGGGGGGCAGTCAACCACCAGTACACACAGCAGAACCTAAACCCATACCATTATTGCTAAGCAGCAAGACAGGGGCCCATTGCACTCCCACGGGGCCTTTTTAAATGCAATCCATAACCCGGATTTGCCAGGAACCCTTCTTACTCCTCCTACTTGCATGTGACACTGGGCTTAGGATCTGCATAGGAAACACACACACAAGCACACACCTACCTTTGTTGCCTGCAGATGCCTCCTTGGCTGTCCCCAAACGGTATCAAACCAACACCCACGGGAAGCTGTAAGCATAGAGGACATGCCTGCACCCCATTGGACTTACCTGTGTGGGTTAAACCCGGGTTATTTGACAACCTATGGCGGTGATGGTTCTGCTCAGGCAGAGCAGTGCTGATGCTCCTCATAAAGCTGTCGCTGCTGTGAAGGTTCTAGGTGACATCACAAATCCCTATGGTTACATACACAACAAAGCTGGGTTGTTGTTGTTTACACTCTGCAAGGCCTGTGGAAGTGAGTGACATCATAGCACTGTAGTTCTGAGGGTTCTAGATGGATGCAACAATCTCCTGTTGCTTCTATGAAGGCCATAATAGACGACATCACCAAACAGCTCCATAGTCACATACACAGCAAAGGAGAGATGTTGTTTACACCTAGTGATGTCAGTGGTATTGAGTGACATCACAGCACAGTGCTAAGGCTCCTGGGCCTGGACACAGCAGCGGCTGCAATATCTCAACGGAGAATACGTTTATATATATGTGTGTGTGTGCGCGTATATATATATATATATATATATATATATATATATATATATATATATCTCCGCCGAAATCACTTTTAAACCCATTTCCACCTTTTTTTCCCTTCTCTTCCTCTTACTTTTTTTTCACGTTTTTTTACGTTTTTCTCCTTTTCGCCTCTTTTCTGGGCGTATTATTCTTCTTTTTCTTCTTTTTTTTCGTCTAATGCATACCCCATCAGTGCAGCAATGCTTATTCAATACCGCCAGCAGATGGAGACACTGGGGGATAATTTTCTAAGGATTTATACTGATTTTTCCTGTCTGAATTTGTCGCACAGAAAGTTGCAGGCCAAATATGTGTGACATTTCTGCGACTTTAGCTTCTAGAGCATTTTTACAACATTATACATAGGTGCTGAATACATAAAAAGCGACTGTTCAGCGACAGACAAGTCGCATCGGCTGAAAGTAGGCCAGAATGTCAGTCCATGTTGGAGCAGGTTTAGATACAGTCTAAAGTATAGATCTCAAAGTCTGTGCACAGAATTTAGCAAGGGCCTCGCACCTTCTGATGCATCAGGTAGGTGCACAATAGCATAGCCTAACCCTCTGTACTTTGGTCTATATTGATGCGGGACATAGACAGCCAGCTGATGACCAATCCATTAGTGCAATGGATGGCTGGAAGCATTTGTCTTTGCCTTTGCAATACCACAGAAGCAATGCATGGTCAATGTACAGCAATGACACACCTGTGTGAACAGCCAGGAGACCCCCCCCCCCCATGTTATGTTACATAGTTACATAGTTAGTACGGTCGAAAAAAGACATATGTCCATCAAGTTCAACCAGGGAATTAAGGGGTAGGGGTGTGGCGCGATATTGGGGAAGGGATGAGATTTTATATTTCTTCATAAGCATTAATCTTATTTTGTCAATTAGGAACATTCAGCACCCACCCGCTATCAAGGCAGCTGCCTATCATGTCATGCCCTACCTGCACAGGTGTGCTGGCTACTCAAATGATCCAATTAAGGAGGCCATTTAGTCAGCAGCAGCAGAAGTCCTGTGCCTGGACGCTCCAACAGCGGCCAGACACAAGCAGAAGCAGCAGAAGCAGCAGCAGCAGCACCACCTTTTGTTTTTTGGCTGCAGCAGCAGCAAGGCCCACAGGGCTGGCTAGCTGGCTAGCCAGCAAGCAGGTAGCAATGAAAGTAGGAATCTTTCTTTTTAACCCTGTAAGGGGGTGGTGCACTGTACCCGAAGATACTGCCATATCGGGTCAATGCATAGGGCGACGGAAGCAAGCTTCGAAATCGGCCCCCGTTCTCAAAAATCCATTTAATATATGGTCCCCAGATAGGGGACGTATCAGATATTAAACTGATAAGAACAGATACTACACTTGATCTTAGCCAAAAGGCCGAGAAGCGATAACCGTGAAAGGGGCGGGCCCAACAAGGTCCCCTTCATGGGCACTATCACTGCTTGCTGTCAGGGAGGCTGCCAGACAATTTTCCATGCACACTCTGGGCTGGGGGGCAGTCAACCACCAGTACACACAGCAGAACCTAAACCCATACCATTATTGCTAAGCAGCAAGACAGGGGCCCATTGCACTCCCACGGGGCCTTTTTAAATGCAATCCATAACCCGGATTTGCCAGGAACCCTTCTTACTCCTCCTACTTGCATGTGACACTGGGCTTAGGATCTGCATAGGAAACACACACACAAGCACACACCTACCTTTGTTGCCTGCAGATGCCTCCTTGGCTGTCCCCAAACGGTATCAAACCAACACCCACGGGAAGCTGTAAGCATAGAGGACATGCCTGCACCCCATTGGACTTACCTGTGTGGGTTAAACCCGGGTTATTTGACAACCTATGGCGGTGATGGTTCTGCTCAGGCAGAGCAGTGCTGATGCTCCTCATAAAGCTGTCGCTGCTGTGAAGGTTCTAGGTGACATCACAAATCCCTATGGTTACATACACAACAAAGCTGGGTTGTTGTTGTTTACACTCTGCAAGGCCTGTGGAAGTGAGTGACATCATAGCACTGTAGTTCTGAGGGTTCTAGATGGATGCAACAATCTCCTGTTGCTTCTATGAAGGCCATAATAGACGACATCACCAAACAGCTCCATAGTCACATACACAGCAAAGGAGAGATGTTGTTTACACCTAGTGATGTCAGTGGTATTGAGTGACATCACAGCACAGTGCTAAGGCTCCTGGGCCTGGACACAGCAGCGGCTGCAATATCTCAACGGAGAATACGTTTATATATATGTGTGTGTGTGCGCGTATATATATATATATATATATATATATATATATATATATATATATATATTTCTCCGCCGAAATCACTTTTAAACCCATTTCCACCTTTTTTTCCCTTCTCTTCCTCTTACTTTTTTTTCACGTTTTTTTACGTTTTTCTCCTTTTCGCCTCTTTTCTGGGCGTATTATTCTTCTTTTTCTTCTTTTTTTTCGTCTAATGCATACCCCATCAGTGCAGCAATGCTTATTCAATACCGCCAGCAGATGGAGACACTGGGGGATAATTTTCTAAGGATTTATACTGATTTTTCCTGTCTGAATTTGTCGCACAGAAAGTTGCAGGCCAAATATGTGTGACATTTCTGCGACTTTAGCTTCTAGAGCATTTTTACAACATTATACATAGGTGCTGAATACATAAAAAGCGACTGTTCAGCGACAGACAAGTCGCATCGGCTGAAAGTAGGCCAGAATGTCAGTCCATGTTGGAGCAGGTTTAGATACAGTCTAAAGTATAGATCTCAAAGTCTGTGCACAGAATTTAGCAAGGGCCTCGCACCTTCTGATGCATCAGGTAGGTGCACAATAGCATAGCCTAACCCTCTGTACTTTGGTCTATATTGATGCGGGACATAGACAGCCAGCTGATGACCAATCCATTAGTGCAATGGATGGCTGGAAGCATTTGTCTTTGCCTTTGCAATACCACAGAAGCAATGCATGGTCAATGTACAGCAATGACACACCTGTGTGAACAGCCAGGAGACCCCCCCCCCATGTTATGTTACATAGTTACATAGTTAGTACGGTCGAAAAAAGACATATGTCCATCAAGTTCAACCAGGGAATTAAGGGGTAGGGGTGTGGCGCGATATTGGGGAAGGGATGAGATTTTATATTTCTTCATAAGCATTAATCTTATTTTGTCAATTAGGAACATTCAGCACCCACCCGCTATCAAGGCAGCTGCCTATCATGTCATGCCCTACCTGCACAGGTGTGCTGGCTACTCAAATGATCCAATTAAGGAGGCCATTTAGTCAGCAGCAGCAGAAGTCCTGTGCCTGGACGCTCCAACAGCGGCCAGACACAAGCAGAAGCAGCAGAAGCAGCAGAAGCAGCAGCAGCAGCAGCAGCACCACCTTTTGTTTTTTGGCTGCAGCAGCAGCAAGGCCCACAGGGCTGGCTAGCTGGCTAGCCAGCAAGCAGGTAGCAATGAAAGTAGGAATCTTTCTTTTTAACCCTGTAAGGGGGTGGTGCACTGTACCCGAAGATACTGCCATATCGGGTCAATGCATAGGGCGACGGAAGCAAGCTTCGAAATCGGCCCCCGTTCTCAAAAATCCATTTAATATATGGTCCCCAGATAGGGGACGTATCAGATATTAAACTGATAAGAACAGATACTACACTTGATCTTAGCCAAAAGGCCGAGAAGCGATAACCGTGAAAGGGGCGGGCCCAACAAGGTCCCCTTCATGGGCACTATCACTGCTTGCTGTCAGGGAGGCTGCCAGACAATTTTCCATGCACACTCTGGGCTGGGGGGCAGTCAACCACCAGTACACACAGCAGAACCTAAACCCATACCATTATTGCTAAGCAGCAAGACAGGGGCCCATTGCACTCCCACGGGGCCTTTTTAAATGCAATCCATAACCCGGATTTGCCAGGAACCCTTCTTACTCCTCCTTCTTGCATGTGACACTGGGCTTAGGATCTGCATAGGAAACACACACACAAGCACACACCTACCTTTGTTGCCTGCAGATGCCTCCTTGGCTGTCCCCAAACGGTATCAAACCAACACCCACGGGAAGCTGTAAGCATAGAGGACATGCCTGCACCCCATTGGACTTACCTGTGTGGGTTAAACCCGGGTTATTTGACAACCTATGGCGGTGATGGTTCTGCTCAGGCAGAGCAGTGCTGATGCTCCTCATAAAGCTGTCGCTGCTGTGAAGGTTCTAGGTGACATCACAAATCCCTATGGTTACATACACAACAAAGCTGGGTTGTTGTTGTTTACACTCTGCAAGGCCTGTGGAAGTGAGTGACATCATAGCACTGTAGTTCTGAGGGTTCTAGATGGATGCAACAATCTCCTGTTGCTTCTATGAAGGCCATAATAGACGACATCACCAAACAGCTCCATAGTCACATACACAGCAAAGGAGAGATGTTGTTTACACCTAGTGATGTCAGTGGTATTGAGTGACATCACAGCACAGTGCTAAGGCTCCTGGGCCTGGACACAGCAGCGGCTGCAATATCTCAACGGAGAATACGTTTATATATATGTGTGTGTGTGCGCGTATATATATATATATATATATATATATATATATATATATATATTTCTCCGCCGAAATCACTTTTAAACCCATTTCCACCTTTTTTTCCCTTCTCTTCCTCTTACTTTTTTTTCACGTTTTTTTACGTTTTTCTCCTTTTCGCCTCTTTTCTGGGCGTATTATTCTTCTTTTTCTTCTTTTTTTTCGTCTAATGCATACCCCATCAGTGCAGCAATGCTTATTCAATACCGCCAGCAGATGGAGACACTGGGGGATAATTTTCTAAGGATTTATACTGATTTTTCCTGTCTGAATTTGTCGCACAGAAAGTTGCAGGCCAAATATGTGTGACATTTCTGCGACTTTAGCTTCTAGAGCATTTTTACAACATTATACATAGGTGCTGAATACATAAAAAGCGACTGTTCAGCGACAGACAAGTCGCATCGGCTGAAAGTAGGCCAGAATGTCAGTCCATGTTGGAGCAGGTTTAGATACAGTCTAAAGTATAGATCTCAAAGTCTGTGCACAGAATTTAGCAAGGGCCTCGCACCTTCTGATGCATCAGGTAGGTGCACAATAGCATAGCCTAACCCTCTGTACTTTGGTCTATATTGATGCGGGACATAGACAGCCAGCTGATGACCAATCCATTAGTGCAATGGATGGCTGGAAGCATTTGTCTTTGCCTTTGCAATACCACAGAAGCAATGCATGGTCAATGTACAGCAATGACACACCTGTGTGAACAGCCAGGAGACCCCCCCCCCATGTTATGTTACATAGTTACATAGTTAGTACGGTCGAAAAAAGACATATGTCCATCAAGTTCAACCAGGGAATTAAGGGGTAGGGGTGTGGCGCGATATTGGGGAAGGGATGAGATTTTATATTTCTTCATAAGCATTAATCTTATTTTGTCAATTAGGAACATTCAGCACCCACCCGCTATCAAGGCAGCTGCCTATCATGTCATGCCCTACCTGCACAGGTGTGCTGGCTACTCAAATGATCCAATTAAGGAGGCCATTTAGTCAGCAGCAGCAGAAGTCCTGTGCCTGGACGCTCCAACAGCGGCCAGACACAAGCAGAAGCAGCAGAAGCAGCAGAAGCAGCAGCAGCAGCAGCAGCACCACCTTTTGTTTTTTGGCTGCAGCAGCAGCAAGGCCCACAGGGCTGGCTAGCTGGCTAGCCAGCAAGCAGGTAGCAATGAAAGTAGGAATCTTTCTTTTTAACCCTGTAAGGGGGTGGTGCACTGTACCCGAAGATACTGCCATATCGGGTCAATGCATAGGGCGACGGAAGCAAGCTTCGAAATCGGCCCCCGTTCTCAAAAATCCATTTAATATATGGTCCCCAGATAGGGGACGTATCAGATATTAAACTGATAAGAACAGATACTACACTTGATCTTAGCCAAAAGGCCGAGAAGCGATAACCGTGAAAGGGGCGGGCCCAACAAGGTCCCCTTCATGGGCACTATCACTGCTTGCTGTCAGGGAGGCTGCCAGACAATTTTCCATGCACACTCTGGGCTGGGGGGCAGTCAACCACCAGTACACACAGCAGAACCTAAACCCATACCATTATTGCTAAGCAGCAAGACAGGGGCCCATTGCACTCCCACGGGGCCTTTTTAAATGCAATCCATAACCCGGATTTGCCAGGAACCCTTCTTACTCCTCCTTCTTGCATGTGACACTGGGCTTAGGATCTGCATAGGAAACACACACACAAGCACACACCTACCTTTGTTGCCTGCAGATGCCTCCTTGGCTGTCCCCAAACGGTATCAAACCAACACCTACGGGAAGCTGTAAGCATAGAGGACATGCCTGCACCCCATTGGACTTACCTGTGTGGGTTAAACCCGGGTTATTTGACAACCTATGGCGGTGATGGTTCTGCTCAGGCAGAGCAGTGCTGATGCTCCTCATAAAGCTGTCGCTGCTGTGAAGGTTCTAGGTGACATCACAAATCCCTATGGTTACATACACAACAAAGCTGGGTTGTTGTTGTTTACACTCTGCAAGGCCTGTGGAAGTGAGTGACATCATAGCACTGTAGTTCTGAGGGTTCTAGATGGATGCAACAATCTCCTGTTGCTTCTATGAAGGCCATAATAGACGACATCACCAAACAGCTCCATAGTCACATACACAGCAAAGGAGAGATGTTGTTTACACCTAGTGATGTCAGTGGTATTGAGTGACATCACAGCACAGTGCTAAGGCTCCTGGGCCTGGACACAGCAGCGGCTGCAATATCTCAACGGAGAATACGTTTATATATATGTGTGTGTGTGCGCGTATATATATATATATATATATATATATATATATATATATATTTCTCAGCCGAAATCACTTTTAAACCCATTTCCACCTTTTTTTCCCTTCTCTTCCTCTTACTTTTTTTTCACGTTTTTTTACGTTTTTCTCCTTTTCGCCTCTTTTCTGGGCGTATTATTCTTCTTTTTCTTCTTTTTTTTCGTCTAATGCATACCCCATCAGTGCAGCAATGCTTATTCAATACCGCCAGCAGATGGAGACACTGGGGGATAATTTTCTAAGGATTTATACTGATTTTTCCTGTCTGAATTTGTCGCACAGAAAGTTGCAGGCCAAATATGTGTGACATTTCTGCGACTTTAGCTTCTAGAGCATTTTTACAACATTATACATAGGTGCTGAATACATAAAAAGCGACTGTTCAGCGACAGACAAGTCGCATCGGCTGAAAGTAGGCCAGAATGTCAGTCCATGTTGGAGCAGGTTTAGATACAGTCTAAAGTATAGATCTCAAAGTCTGTGCACAGAATTTAGCAAGGGCCTCGCACCTTCTGATGCATCAGGTAGGTGCACAATAGCATAGCCTAACCCTCTGTACTTTGGTCTATATTGATGCGGGACATAGACAGCCAGCTGATGACCAATCCATTAGTGCAATGGATGGCTGGAAGCATTTGTCTTTGCCTTTGCAATACCACAGAAGCAATGCATGGTCAATGTACAGCAATGACAACACCTGTGTGAACAGCCAGGAGACCCCCCCCCCATGTTATGTTACATAGTTACATAGTTAGTACGGTCGAAAAAAGACATATGTCCATCAAGTTCAACCAGGGAATTAAGGGGTAGGGGTGTGGCGCGATATTGGGGAAGGGATGAGATTTTATATTTCTTCATAAGCATTAATCTTATTTTGTCAATTAGGAACATTCAGCACCCACCCGCTATCAAGGCAGCTGCCTATCATGTCATGCCCTACCTGCACAGGTGTGCTGGCTACTCAAATGATCCAATTAAGGAGGCCATTTAGTCAGCAGCAGCAGAAGTCCTGTGCCTGGACGCTCCAACAGCGGCCAGACACAAGCAGAAGCAGCAGAAGCAGCAGCAGCAGCACCACCTTTTGTTTTTTGGCTGCAGCAGCAGCAAGGCCCACAGGGCTGGCTAGCTGGCTAGCCAGCAAGCAGGTAGCAATGAAAGTAGGAATCTTTCTTTTTAACCCTGTAAGGGGGTGGTGCACTGTACCCGAAGATACTGCCATATCGGGTCAATGCATAGGGCGACGGAAGCAAGCTTCGAAATCGGCCCCCGTTCTCAAAAATCCATTTAATATATGGTCCCCAGATAGGGGACGTATCAGATATTAAACTGATAAGAACAGATACTACACTTGATCTTAGCCAAAAGGCCGAGAAGCGATAACCGTGAAAGGGGCGGGCCCAACAAGGTCCCCTTCATGGGCACTATCACTGCTTGCTGTCAGGGAGGCTGCCAGACAATTTTCCATGCACACTCTGGGCTGGGGGGCAGTCAACCACCAGTACACACAGCAGAACCTAAACCCATACCATTATTGCTAAGCAGCAAGACAGGGGCCCATTGCACTCCCACGGGGCCTTTTTAAATGCAATCCATAACCCGGATTTGCCAGGAACCCTTCTTACTCCTCCTACTTGCATGTGACACTGGGCTTAGGATCTGCATAGGAAACACACACACAAGCACACACCTACCTTTGTTGCCTGCAGATGCCTCCTTGGCTGTCCCCAAACGGTATCAAACCAACACCCACGGGAAGCTGTAAGCATAGAGGACATGCCTGCACCCCATTGGACTTACCTGTGTGGGTTAAACCCGGGTTATTTGACAACCTATGGCGGTGATGGTTCTGCTCAGGCAGAGCAGTGCTGATGCTCCTCATAAAGCTGTCGCTGCTGTGAAGGTTCTAGGTGACATCACAAATCCCTATGGTTACATACACAACAAAGCTGGGTTGTTGTTGTTTACACTCTGCAAGGCCTGTGGAAGTGAGTGACATCATAGCACTGTAGTTCTGAGGGTTCAAGATGGATGCAACAATCTCCTGTTGCTTCTATGAAGGCCGTAATAGACGACATCACCAAACAGCTCCATAGTCACATACACAGCAAAGGAGAGATGTTGTTTACACCTAGTGATGTCAGTGGTATTGAGTGACATCACAGCACAGTGCTAAGGCTCCTGGGCCTGGACACAGCAGCGGCTGCAATATCTCAACGGAGAATACGTTTATATATATGTGTGTGTGTGCGCGTATATATATATATATATATATATATATATATATATATATATATTTCTCCGCCGAAATCACTTTTAAACCCATTTCCACCTTTTTTTCCCTTCTCTTCCTCTTACTTTTTTTTCACGTTTTTTTACGTTTTTCTCCTTTTCGCCTCTTTTCTGGGCGTATTATTCTTCTTTTTCTTCTTTTTTTTCGTCTAATGCATACCCCATCAGTGCAGCAATTGCTTATTCAATACCGCCAGCAGATGGAGACACTGGGGGATAATTTTCTAAGGATTTATACTGATTTTTCCTGTCTGAATTTGTCGCACAGAAAGTTGCAGGCCAAATATGTGTGACATTTCTGCGACTTTAGCTTCTAGAGCATTTTTACAACATTATACATAGGTGCTGAATACATAAAAAGCGACTGTTCAGCGACAGACAAGTCGCATCGGCTGAAAGTAGGCCAGAATGTCAGTCCATGTTGGAGCAGGTTTAGATACAGTCTAAAGTATAGATCTCAAAGTCTGTGCACAGAATTTAGCAAGGGCCTCGCACCTTCTGATGCATCAGGTAGGTGCACAATAGCATAGCCTAACCCTCTGTACTTTGGTCTATATTGATGCGGGACATAGACAGCCAGCTGATGACCAATCCATTAGTGCAATGGATGGCTGGAAGCATTTGTCTTTGCCTTTGCAATACCACAGAAGCAATGCATGGTCAATGTACAGCAATGACACACCTGTGTGAACAGCCAGGAGACCCCCCCCCCATGTTATGTTACATAGTTACATAGTTAGTACGGTCGAAAAAAGACATATGTCCATCAAGTTCAACCAGGGAATTAAGGGGTAGGGGTGTGGCGCGATATTGGGGAAGGGATGAGATTTTATATTTCTTCATAAGCATTAATCTTATTTTGTCAATTAGGAACATTCAGCACCCACCCGCTATCAAGGCAGCTGCCTATCATGTCATGCCCTACCTGCACAGGTGTGCTGGCTACTCAAATGATCCAATTAAGGAGGCCATTTAGTCAGCAGCAGCAGAAGTCCTGTGCCTGGACGCTCCAACAGCGGCCAGACACAAGCAGAAGCAGCAGAAGCAGCAGCAGCAGCACCACCTTTTGTTTTTTGGCTGCAGCAGCA
The DNA here is from genome assembly GCF_029499605.1 of Hyla sarda. Lineage (NCBI taxonomy): Eukaryota > Metazoa > Chordata > Amphibia > Anura > Hylidae > Hyla > Hyla sarda. The sequence continues at coordinate 25,367 of NW_026610823.1, read as the reverse complement.
GCAAGGCCCACAGGGCTGGCTAGCTGGCTAGCCAGCAAGCAGGTAGCAATGAAAGTAGGAATCTTTCTTTTTAACCCTGTAAGGGGGTGGTGCACTGTACCCGAAGATACTGCCATATCGGGTCAATGCATAGGGCGACGGAAGCAAGCTTCGAAATCGGCCCCCGTTCTCAAAAATCCATTTAATATATGGTCCCCAGATAGGGGACGTATCAGATATTAAACTGATAAGAACAGATACTACACTTGATCTTAGCCAAAAGGCCGAGAAGCGATAACCGTGAAAGGGGCGGGCCCAACAAGGTCCCCTTCATGGGCACTATCTCACTGCTTGCTGTCAGGGAGGCTGCCAGACAATTTTCCATGCACACTCTGGGCTGGGGGGCAGTCAACCACCAGTACACACAGCAGAACCTAAACCCATACCATTATTGCTAAGCAGCAAGACAGGGGCCCATTGCACTCCCACGGGGCCTTTTTAAATGCAATCCATAACCCGGATTTGCCAGGAACCCTTCTTACTCCTCCTACTTGCATGTGACACTGGGCTTAGGATCTGCATAGGAAACACACACACAAGCACACACCTACCTTTGTTGCCTGCAGATGCCTCCTTGGCTGTCCCCAAACGGTATCAAACCAACACCCACGGGAAGCTGTAAGCATAGAGGACATGCCTGCACCCCATTGGACTTACCTGTGTGGGTTAAACCCGGGTTATTTGACAACCTATGGCGGTGATGGTTCTGCTCAGGCAGAGCAGTGCTGATGCTCCTCATAAAGCTGTCGCTGCTGTGAAGGTTCTAGGTGACATCACAAATCCCTATGGTTACATACACAACAAAGCTGGGTTGTTGTTGTTTACACTCTGCAAGGCCTGTGGAAGTGAGTGACATCATAGCACTGTAGTTCTGAGGGTTCTAGATGGATGCAACAATCTCCTGTTGCTTCTATGAAGGCCATAATAGACGACATCACCAAACAGCTCCATAGTCACATACACAGCAAAGGAGAGATGTTGTTTACACCTAGTGATGTCAGTGGTATTGAGTGACATCACAGCACAGTGCTAAGGCTCCTGGGCCTGGACACAGCAGCGGCTGCAATATCTCAACGGAGAATACGTTTATATATATGTGTGTGTGTGCGCGTATATATATATATATATATATATATATATATATATATATATATTTCTCCGCCGAAATCACTTTTAAACCCATTTCCACCTTTTTTTCCCTTCTCTTCCTCTTACTTTTTTTTCACGTTTTTTTACGTTTTTCTCCTTTTCGCCTCTTTTCTGGGCGTATTATTCTTCTTTTTCTTCTTTTTTTTCGTCTAATGCATACCCCATCAGTGCAGCAATGCTTATTCAATACCGCCAGCAGATGGAGACACTGGGGGATAATTTTCTAAGGATTTATACTGATTTTTCCTGTCTGAATTTGTCGCACAGAAAGTTGCAGGCCAAATATGTGTGACATTTCTGCGACTTTAGCTTCTAGAGCATTTTTACAACATTATACATAGGTGCTGAATACATAAAAAGCGACTGTTCAGCGACAGACAAGTCGCATCGGCTGAAAGTAGGCCAGAATGTCAGTCCATGTTGGAGCAGGTTTAGATACAGTCTAAAGTATAGATCTCAAAGTCTGTGCACAGAATTTAGCAAGGGCCTCGCACCTTCTGATGCATCAGGTAGGTGCACAATAGCATAGCCTAACCCTCTGTACTTTGGTCTATATTGATGCGGGACATAGACAGCCAGCTGATGACCAATCCATTAGTGCAATGGATGGCTGGAAGCATTTGTCTTTGCCTTTGCAATACCACAGAATCAATGCATGGTCAATGTACAGCAATGACACACCTGTGTGAACAGCCAGGAGACCCCCCCCCCATGTTATGTTACATAGTTACATAGTTAGTACGGTCGAAAAAAGACATATGTCCATCAAGTTCAACCAGGGAATTAAGGGGTAGGGGTGTGGCGCGATATTGGGGAAGGGATGAGATTTTATATTTCTTCATAAGCATTAATCTTATTTTGTCAATTAGGAACATTCAGCACCCACCCGCTATCAAGGCAGCTGCCTATCATGTCATGCCCTACCTGCACAGGTGTGCTGGCTACTCAAATGATCCAATTAAGGAGGCCATTTAGTCAGCAGCAGCAGAAGTCCTGTGCCTGGACGCTCCAACAGCGGCCAGACACAAGCAGAAGCAGCAGAAGCAGCACCACCTTTTGTTTTTTGGCTGCAGCAGCAGCAAGGCCCACAGGGCTGGCTAGCTGGCTAGCCAGCAAGCAGGTAGCAATGAAAGTAGGAATCTTTCTTTTTAACCCTGTAAGGGGGTGGTGCACTGTACCCGAAGATACTGCCATATCGGGTCAATGCATAGGGCGACGGAAGCAAGCTTCGAAATCGGCCCCCGTTCTCAAAAATCCATTTAATATATGGTCCCCAGATAGGGGACGTATCAGATATTAAACTGATAAGAACAGATACTACACTTGATCTTAGCCAAAAGGCCGAGAAGCGATAACCGTGAAAGGGGCGGGCCCAACAAGGTCCCCTTCATGGGCACTATCACTGCTTGCTGTCAGGGAGGCTGCCAGACAATTTTCCATGCACACTCTGGGCTGGGGGGCAGTCAACCACCAGTACACACAGCAGAACCTAAACCCATACCATTATTGCTAAGCAGCAAGACAGGGGCCCATTGCACTCCCACGGGGCCTTTTTAAATGCAATCCATAACCCGGATTTGCCAGGAACCCTTCTTACTCCTCCTACTTGCATGTGACACTGGGCTTAGGATCTGCATAGGAAACACACACACAAGCACACACCTACCTTTGTTGCCTGCAGATGCCTCCTTGGCTGTCCCCAAACGGTATCAAACCAACACCCACGGGAAGCTGTAAGCATAGAGGACATGCCTGCACCCCATTGGACTTACCTGTGTGGGTTAAACCCGGGTTATTTGACAACCTATGGCGGTGATGGTTCTGCTCAGGCAGAGCAGTGCTGATGCTCCTCATAAAGCTGTCGCTGCTGTGAAGGTTCTAGGTGACATCACAAATCCCTATGGTTACATACACAACAAAGCTGGGTTGTTGTTGTTTACACTCTGCAAGGCCTGTGGAAGTGAGTGACATCATAGCACTGTAGTTCTGAGGGTTCTAGATGGATGCAACAATCTCCTGTTGCTTCTATGAAGGCCATAATAGACGACATCACCAAACAGCTCCATAGTCACATACACAGCAAAGGAGAGATGTTGTTTACACCTAGTGATGTCAGTGGTATTGAGTGACATCACAGCACAGTGCTAAGGCTCCTGGGCCTGGACACAGCAGCGGCTGCAATATCTCAACGGAGAATACGTTTATATATATGTGTGTGTGTGCGCGTATATATATATATATATATATATATATATATATATATATATTTCTCCGCCGAAATCACTTTTAAACCCATTTCCACCTTTTTTTCCCTTCTCTTCCTCTTACTTTTTTTTCACGTTTTTTTACGTTTTTCTCCTTTTCGCCTCTTTTCTGGGCGTATTATTCTTCTTTTTCTTCTTTTTTTTCGTCTAATGCATACCCCATCAGTGCAGCAATGCTTATTCAATACCGCCAGCAGATGGAGACACTGGGGGATAATTTTCTAAGGATTTATACTGATTTTTCCTGTCTGAATTTGTCGCACAGAAAGTTGCAGGCCAAATATGTGTGACATTTCTGCGACTTTAGCTTCTAGAGCATTTTTACAACATTATACATAGGTGCTGAATACATAAAAAGCGACTGTTCAGCGACAGACAAGTCGCATCGGCTGAAAGTAGGCCAGAATGTCAGTCCATGTTGGAGCAGGTTTAGATACAGTCTAAAGTATAGATCTCAAAGTCTGTGCACAGAATTTAGCAAGGGCCTCGCACCTTCTGATGCATCAGGTAGGTGCACAATAGCATAGCCTAACCCTCTGTACTTTGGTCTATATTGATGCGGGACATAGACAGCCAGCTGATGACCAATCCATTAGTGCAATGGATGGCTGGAAGCATTTGTCTTTGCCTTTGCAATACCACAGAAGCAATGCATGGTCAATGTACAGCAATGACACACCTGTGTGAACAGCCAGGAGACCCCCCCCCCATGTTATGTTACATAGTTACATAGTTAGTACGGTCGAAAAAAGACATATGTCCATCAAGTTCAACCAGGGAATTAAGGGGTAGGGGTGTGGCGCGATATTGGGGAAGGGATGAGATTTTATATTTCTTCATAAGCATTAATCTTATTTTGTCAATTAGGAACATTCAGCACCCACCCGCTATCAAGGCAGCTGCCTATCATGTCATGCCCTACCTGCACAGGTGTGCTGGCTACTCAAATGATCCAATTAAGGAGGCCATTTAGTCAGCAGCAGCAGAAGTCCTGTGCCTGGACGCTCCAACAGCGGCCAGACACAAGCAGAAGCAGCAGAAGCAGCAGCAGCAGCACCACCTTTTGTTTTTTGGCTGCAGCAGCAGCAAGGCCCACAGGGCTGGCTAGCTGGCTAGCCAGCAAGCAGGTAGCAATGAAAGTAGGAATCTTTCTTTTTAACCCTGTAAGGGGGTGGTGCACTGTACCCGAAGATACTGCCATATCGGGTCAATGCATAGGGCGACGGAAGCAAGCTTCGAAATCGGCCCCCGTTCTCAAAAATCCATTTAATATATGGTCCCCAGATAGGGGACGTATCAGATATTAAACTGATAAGAACAGATACTACACTTGATCTTAGCCAAAAGGCCGAGAAGCGATAACCGTGAAAGGGGCGGGCCCAACAAGGTCCCCTTCATGGGCACTATCACTGCTTGCTGTCAGGGAGGCTGCCAGACAATTTTCCATGCACACTCTGGGCTGGGGGGCAGTCAACCACCAGTACACACAGCAGAACCTAAACCCATACCATTATTGCTAAGCAGCAAGACAGGGGCCCATTGCACTCCCACGGGGCCTTTTTAAATGCAATCCATAACCCGGATTTGCCAGGAACCCTTCTTACTCCTCCTACTTGCATGTGACACTGGGCTTAGGATCTGCATAGGAAACACACACACAAGCACACACCTACCTTTGTTGCCTGCAGATGCCTCCTTGGCTGTCCCCAAACGGTATCAAACCAACACCCACGGGAAGCTGTAAGCATAGAGGACATGCCTGCACCCCATTGGACTTACCTGTGTGGGTTAAACCCGGGTTATTTGACAACCTATGGCGGTGATGGTTCTGCTCAGGCAGAGCAGTGCTGATGCTCCTCATAAAGCTGTCGCTGCTGTGAAGGTTCTAGGTGACATCACAAATCCCTATGGTTACATACACAACAAAGCTGGGTTGTTGTTGTTTACACTCTGCAAGGCCTGTGGAAGTGAGTGACATCATAGCACTGTAGTTCTGAGGGTTCTAGATGGATGCAACAATCTCCTGTTGCTTCTATGAAGGCCATAATAGACGACATCACCAAACAGCTCCATAGTCACATACACAGCAAAGGAGAGATGTTGTTTACACCTAGTGATGTCAGTGGTATTGAGTGACATCACAGCACAGTGCTAAGGCTCCTGGGCCTGGACACAGCAGCGGCTGCAATATCTCAACGGAGAATACGTTTATATATATGTGTGTGTGTGCGCGTATATATATATATATATATATATATATATATATATATATATTTCTCCGCCGAAATCACTTTTAAACCCATTTCCACCTTTTTTTCCCTTCTCTTCCTCTTACTTTTTTTTCACGTTTTTTTACGTTTTTCTCCTTTTCGCCTCTTTTCTGGGCGTATTATTCTTCTTTTTCTTCTTTTTTTTCGTCTAATGCATACCCCATCAGTGCAGCAATGCTTATTCAATACCGCCAGCAGATGGAGACACTGGGGGATAATTTTCTAAGGATTTATACTGATTTTTCCTGTCTGAATTTGTCGCACAGAAAGTTGCAGGCCAAATATGTGTGACATTTCTGCGACTTTAGCTTCTAGAGCATTTTTACAACATTATACATAGGTGCTGAATACATAAAAAGCGACTGTTCAGCGACAGACAAGTCGCATCGGCTGAAAGTAGGCCAGAATGTCAGTCCATGTTGGAGCAGGTTTAGATACAGTCTAAAGTATAGATCTCAAAGTCTGTGCACAGAATTTAGCAAGGGCCTCGCACCTTCTGATGCATCAGGTAGGTGCACAATAGCATAGCCTAACCCTCTGTACTTTGGTCTATATTGATGCGGGACATAGACAGCCAGCTGATGACCAATCCATTAGTGCAATGGATGGCTGGAAGCATTTGTCTTTGCCTTTGCAATACCACAGAAGCAATGCATGGTCAATGTACAGCAATGACACACCTGTGTGAACAGCCAGGAGACCCCCCCCCCCCATGTTATGTTACATAGTTACATAGTTAGTACGGTCGAAAAAAGACATATGTCCATCAAGTTCAACCAGGGAATTAAGGGGTAGGGGTGTGGCGCGATATTGGGGAAGGGATGAGATTTTATATTTCTTCATAAGCATTAATCTTATTTTGTCAATTAGGAACATTCAGCACCCACCCGCTATCAAGGCAGCTGCCTATCATGTCATGCCCTACCTGCACAGGTGTGCTGGCTACTCAAATGATCCAATTAAGGAGGCCATTTAGTCAGCAGCAGCAGAAGTCCTGTGCCTGGACGCTCCAACAGCGGCCAGACACAAGCAGAAGCAGCAGAAGCAGCAGCAGCAGCACCACCTTTTGTTTTTTGGCTGCAGCAGCAGCAAGGCCCACAGGGCTGGCTAGCTGGCTAGCCAGCAAGCAGGTAGCAATGAAAGTAGGAATCTTTCTTTTTAACCCTGTAAGGGGGTGGTGCACTGTACCCGAAGATACTGCCATATCGGGTCAATGCATAGGGCGACGGAAGCAAGCTTCGAAATCGGCCCCCGTTCTCAAAAATCCATTTAATATATGGTCCCCAGATAGGGGACGTATCAGATATTAAACTGATAAGAACAGATACTACACTTGATCTTAGCCAAAAGGCCGAGAAGCGATAACCGTGAAAGGGGCGGGCCCAACAAGGTCCCCTTCATGGGCACTATCACTGCTTGCTGTCAGGGAGGCTGCCAGACAATTTTCCATGCACACTCTGGGCTGGGGGGCAGTCAACCACCAGTACACACAGCAGAACCTAAACCCATACCATTATTGCTAAGCAGCAAGACAGGGGCCCATTGCACTCCCACGGGGCCTTTTTAAATGCAATCCATAACCCGGATTTGCCAGGAACCCTTCTTACTCCTCCTACTTGCATGTGACACTGGGCTTAGGATCTGCATAGGAAACACACACACAAGCACACACCTACCTTTGTTGCCTGCAGATGCCTCCTTGGCTGTCCCCAAACGGTATCAAACCAACACCCACGGGAAGCTGTAAGCATAGAGGACATGCCTGCACCCCATTGGACTTACCTGTGTGGGTTAAACCCGGGTTATTTGACAACCTATGGCGGTGATGGTTCTGCTCAGGCAGAGCAGTGCTGATGCTCCTCATAAAGCTGTCGCTGCTGTGAAGGTTCTAGGTGACATCACAAATCCCTATGGTTACATACACAACAAAGCTGGGTTGTTGTTGTTTACACTCTGCAAGGCCTGTGGAAGTGAGTGACATCATAGCACTGTAGTTCTGAGGGTTCTAGATGGATGCAACAATCTCCTGTTGCTTCTATGAAGGCCATAATAGACGACATCACCAAACAGCTCCATAGTCACATACACAGCAAAGGAGAGATGTTGTTTACACCTAGTGATGTCAGTGGTATTGAGTGACATCACAGCACAGTGCTAAGGCTCCTGGGCCTGGACACAGCAGCGGCTGCAATATCTCAACGGAGAATACGTTTATATATATGTGTGTGTGTGCGCGTATATATATATATATATATATATATATATATATATATATATATTTCTCCGCCGAAATCACTTTTAAACCCATTTCCACCTTTTTTTCCCTTCTCTTCCTCTTACTTTTTTTTCACGTTTTTTTACGTTTTTCTCCTTTTCGCCTCTTTTCTGGGCGTATTATTCTTCTTTTTCTTCTTTTTTTTCGTCTAATGCATACCCCATCAGTGCAGCAATGCTTATTCAATACCGCCAGCAGATGGAGACACTGGGGGATAATTTTCTAAGGATTTATACTGATTTTTCCTGTCTGAATTTGTCGCACAGAAAGTTGCAGGCCAAATATGTGTGACATTTCTGCGACTTTAGCTTCTAGAGCATTTTTACAACATTATACATAGGTGCTGAATACATAAAAAGCGACTGTTCAGCGACAGACAAGTCGCATCGGCTGAAAGTAGGCCAGAATGTCAGTCCATGTTGGAGCAGGTTTAGATACAGTCTAAAGTATAGATCTCAAAGTCTGTGCACAGAATTTAGCAAGGGCCTCGCACCTTCTGATGCATCAGGTAGGTGCACAATAGCATAGCCTAACCCTCTGTACTTTGGTCTATATTGATGCGGGACATAGACAGCCAGCTGATGACCAATCCATTAGTGCAATGGATGGCTGGAAGCATTTGTCTTTGCCTTTGCAATACCACAGAAGCAATGCATGGTCAATGTACAGCAATGACACACCTGTGTGAACAGCCAGGAGACCCCCCCCCCCATGTTATGTTACATAGTTACATAGTTAGTACGGTCGAAAAAAGACATATGTCCATCAAGTTCAACCAGGGAATTAAGGGGTAGGGGTGTGGCGCGATATTGGGGAAGGGATGAGATTTTATATTTCTTCATAAGCATTAATCTTATTTTGTCAATTAGGAACATTCAGCACCCACCCGCTATCAAGGCAGCTGCCTATCATGTCATGCCCTACCTGCACAGGTGTGCTGGCTACTCAAATGATCCAATTAAGGAGGCCATTTAGTCAGCAGCAGCAGAAGTCCTGTGCCTGGACGCTCCAACAGCGGCCAGACACAAGCAGAAGCAGCAGAAGCAGCAGCAGCAGCACCACCTTTTGTTTTTTGGCTGCAGCAGCAGCAAGGCCCACAGGGCTGGCTAGCTGGCTAGCCAGCAAGCAGGTAGCAATGAAAGTAGGAATCTTTCTTTTTAACCCTGTAAGGGGGTGGTGCACTGTACCCGAAGATACTGCCATATCGGGTCAATGCATAGGGCGACGGAAGCAAGCTTCGAAATCGGCCCCCGTTCTCAAAAATCCATTTAATATATGGTCCCCAGATAGGGGACGTATCAGATATTAAACTGATAAGAACAGATTTTTTTTAAGTTGCCCTCAGAACTCACTCAGAGTTCCAAGATCTTATTTGAAACTCAATTATTGTGTTCATCCTTGGGTAACATAATTTAATTTCTTTTCTTAAACACCAAATGAAATAAAAAGAAACATTTTAAAATCAATACATAAAGAAAAAACTCATAAAATAACTAAACCATACCTTACTTTCTAATTAACAAATCTCCATTAGAAAGTCATTCCCTTCCTCCAAGCATACACCGTTAGGAAATCAATCAAACCTAGACTGATATTCCCTCTAGTCACATCACTCTTGGCTTGAGATGCCAACCAGGCTGGAATTTTATACGCTTCAATGAAACGATTCATATCCGCCTTAAAAGAAAAATAAACTTTGTCCCGCACCTCCTCCTCCCGTGACTTAAATCTTGCTTTTAGCTCAATCATTTCTTTATCAAATGTCCGTCTTTCTGTTTCTGACAGATTCTCCAATAAACTTCCAAGCACACCACCATATTGTGACGGCACAAACTCTTCCACCTCTTTCTTTTTCTTCTGTTCCGCTGCTCTTCTTATTGGAACCTGTTCTAGCTCAGGCTCTTTTGCTTCAACTACTTCCTCTCGGCTTCTTTTAACCGCCTCTTTTTTCCCAACCTTTTTCTTGGGACAAGAGCCAAGAAGATGGCCCTCATTCCCACACAGATGGCACTTCTTCTTCTTCTCACAATTCTCCGCCTCATGACCTTCTTCTTGGCACTTGAAGCACCACAGGAATGTACATACATCCTTACTATGGCCATACTGCTTACACTTACGGCAAAACTCTTGCATGCCGGAGAAAAACAAGTCACCGTTTACCGTTCCAATTTTAAACCGCCCTGGCGGGACTATTAGCTTACCATCCACCGTTTCTTTAAATTTTACATCAAACTTCCATTTGGTAGTCCATAATCCAAACTGGTTCAAAATCTTACCTTTGGGCAATACATTATCACAAAATCTTAACAGGAAAGTAACAATGTCTTCTTCTGGTGTATATGGGCTGTACATTCTTACAGTCACCAGTCTTTCTCTGCGAGGGAAGTGTGGAATTATCCCCACTCCCTCCAGGACCGAACTTCCTTTCCTTTGCTGAAAACGGCTCCAGAATACATCATAGTCCTCTTCTGACATAAGCACAACATCATAGTATCCACTCTTTGGAAATTCCAGCATGGAAAGAATTTGTTCCTTCCTGATCTCCAAGAGCTTGAACAAAACATCCTCGACCACGAATACCAGGCCTCTCTCCTTTTTCCGCACATCCTGCAAGGAAATCCGCACTCCATTCCGTAATCTTGCGAAGGATGGTACACCTTCAGAAGCAGATCCACGATCTTCAGCCATCTCCAAGGTATCCAGGCACCTCCCCCACGCAAGCAGGTAGGTGTGGATCGCCTCCCGTTGTCTGGGGACTAGGCCGGCTCCCTAATAGCAGCAGGGGGGTGAAGTCCCTCCGTTAAGAAGGACGATCCCCCCAGGCAAAGGAGCCGGGTACCCCAGACACCCTCTGGCCAGACCAAGTGAGCAGAACTACACTTGATCTTAGCCAAAAGGCCGAGAAGCGATAACCGTGAAAGGGGCGGGCCCAACAAGGTCCCCTTCATGGGCACTATCACTGCTTGCTGTCAGGGAGGCTGCCAGACAATTTTCCATGCACACTCTGGGCTGGGGGGCAGTCAACCACCAGTACACACAGCAGAACCTAAACCCATACCATTATTGCTAAGCAGCAAGACAGGGGCCCATTACACTCCCACGGGGCCTTTTTAAATGCAATCCATAACCCGGATTTGCCAGGAACCCTTCTTACTCCTCCTACTTGCATGTGACACTGGGCTTAGGATCTGCATAGGAAACACACACACAAGCACACACCTACCTTTGTTGCCTGCAGATGCCTCCTTGGCTGTCCCCAAACGGTATCAAACCAACACCCACGGGAAGCTGTAAGCATAGAGGACATGCCTGCACCCCATTGGACTTACCTGTGTGGGTTAAACCCGGGTTATTTGACAACCTATGGCGGTGATGGTTCTGCTCAGGCAGAGCAGTGCTGATGCTCCTCATAAAGCTGTCGCTGCTGTGAAGGTTCTAGGTGACATCACAAATCCCTATGGTTACATACACAACAAAGCTGGGTTGTTGTTGTTTACACTCTGCAAGGCCTGTGGAAGTGAGTGACATCATAGCACTGTAGTTCTGAGGGTTCTAGATGGATGCAACAATCTCCTGTTGCTTCTATGAAGGCCATAATAGACGACATCACCAAACAGCTCCATAGTCACATACACAGCAAAGGAGAGATGTTGTTTACACCTAGTGATGTCAGTGGTATTGAGTGACATCACAGCACAGTGCTAAGGCTCCTGGGCCTGGACACAGCAGCGGCTGCAATATCTCAACGGAGAATACGTTTATATATATGTGTGTGTGTGCGCATATATATATATATATATATATATATATATATATATATATATATATATATTTCTCCGCCGAAATCACTTTTAAACCCATTTCCACCTTTTTTTCCCTTCTCTTCCTCTTACTTTTTTTTCACGTTTTTTTACGTTTTTCTCCTTTTCGCCTCTTTTCTGGGCGTATTATTCTTCTTTTTCTTCTTTTTTTTCGTCTAATGCATACCCCATCAGTGCAGCAATGCTTATTCAATACCGCCAGCAGATGGAGACACTGGGGGATAATTTTCTAAGGATTTATACTGATTTTTCCTGTCTGAATTTGTCGCACAGAAAGTTGCAGGCCAAATATGTGTGACATTTCTGCGACTTTAGCTTCTAGAGCATTTTTACAACATTATACATAGGTGCTGAATACATAAAAAGCGACTGTTCAGCGACAGACAAGTCGCATCGGCTGAAAGTAGGCCAGAATGTCAGTCCATGTTGGAGCAGGTTTAGATACAGTCTAAAGTATAGATCTCAAAGTCTGTGCACAGAATTTAGCAAGGGCCTCGCACCTTCTGATGCATCAGGTAGGTGCACAATAGCATAGCCTAACCCTCTGTACTTTGGTCTATATTGATGCGGGACATAGACAGCCAGCTGATGACCAATCCATTAGTGCAATGGATGGCTGGAAGCATTTGCCTTTGCCTTTGCAATACCACAGAAGCAATGCATGGTCAATGTACAGCAATGACACACCTGTGTGAACAGCCAGGAGACCCCCCCCCCATGTTATGTTACATAGTTACATAGTTAGTACGGTCGAAAAAAGACATATGTCCATCAAGTTCAACCAGGGAATTAAGGGGTAGGGGTGTGGCGCGATATTGGGGAAGGGATGAGATTTTATATTTCTTCATAAGCATTAATCTTATTTTGTCAATTAGGAACATTCAGCACCCACCCGCTATCAAGGCAGCTGCCTATCATGTCATGCCCTACCTGCACAGGTGTGCTGGCTACTCAAATGATCCAATTAAGGAGGCCATTTAGTCAGCAGCAGCAGAAGTCCTGTGCCTGGACGCTCCAACAGCGGCCAGACACAAGCAGAAGCAGCAGAAGCAGCAGCAGCAGCACCACCTTTTGTTTTTTGGCTGCAGCAGCAGCAAGGCCCACAGGGCTGGCTAGCTGGCTAGCCAGCAAGCAGGTAGCAATGAAAGTAGGAATCTTTCTTTTTAACCCTGTAAGGGGGTGGTGCACTGTACCCGAAGATACTGCCATATCGGGTCAATGCATAGGGCGACGGAAGCAAGCTTCGAAATCGGCCCCCGTTCTCAAAAATCCATTTAATATATGGTCCCCAGATAGGGGACGTATCAGATATTAAACTGATAAGAACAGATACTACACTTGATCTTAGCCAAAAGGCCGAGAAGCGATAACCGTGAAAGGGGCGGGCCCAACAAGGTCCCCTTCATGGGCACTATCACTGCTTGCTGTCAGGGAGGCTGCCAGACAATTTTCCATGCACACTCTGGGCTGGGGGGCAGTCAACCACCAGTACACACAGCAGAACCTAAACCCATACCATTATTGCTAAGCAGCAAGACAGGGGCCCATTACACTCCCACGGGGCCTTTTTAAATGCAATCCATAACCCGGATTTGCCAGGAACCCTTCTTACTCCTCCTACTTGCATGTGACACTGGGCTTAGGATCTGCATAGGAAACACACACACAAGCACACACCTACCTTTGTTGCCTGCAGATGCCTCCTTGGCTGTCCCCAAACGGTATCAAACCAACACCCACGGGAAGCTGTAAGCATAGAGGACATGCCTGCACCCCATTGGACTTACCTGTGTGGGTTAAACCCGGGTTATTTGACAACCTATGGCGGTGATGGTTCTGCTCAGGCAGAGCAGTGCTGATGCTCCTCATAAAGCTGTCGCTGCTGTGAAGGTTCTAGGTGACATCACAAATCCCTATGGTTACATACACAACAAAGCTGGGTTGTTGTTGTTTACACTCTGCAAGGCCTGTGGAAGTGAGTGACATCATAGCACTGTAGTTCTGAGGGTTCTAGATGGATGCAACAATCTCCTGTTGCTTCTATGAAGGCCATAATAGACGACATCACCAAACAGCTCCATAGTCACATACACAGCAAAGGAGAGATGTTGTTTACACCTAGTGATGTCAGTGGTATTGAGTGACATCACAGCACAGTGCTAAGGCTCCTGGGCCTGGACACAGCAGCGGCTGCAATATCTCAACGGAGAATACGTTTATATATATGTGTGTGTGTGCGCGTATATATATATATATATATATATATATATATATATATATATATATATATATATTCTCCGCCGAAATCACTTTTAAACCCATTTCCACCTTTTTTTCCCTTCTCTTCCTCTTACTTTTTTTTCACGTTTTTTTACGTTTTTCTCCTTTTCGCCTCTTTTCTGGGCGTATTATTCTTCTTTTTCTTCTTTTTTTTCGTCTAATGCATACCCCATCAGTGCAGCAATGCTTATTCAATACCGCCAGCAGATGGAGACACTGGGGGATAATTTTCTAAGGATTTATACTGATTTTTCCTGTCTGAATTTGTCGCACAGAAAGTTGCAGGCCAAATATGTGTGACATTTCTGCGACTTTAGCTTCTAGAGCATTTTTACAACATTATACATAGGTGCTGAATACATAAAAAGCGACTGTTCAGCGACAGACAAGTCGCATCGGCTGAAAGTAGGCCAGAATGTCAGTCCATGTTGGAGCAGGTTTAGATACAGTCTAAAGTATAGATCTCAAAGTCTGTGCACAGAATTTAGCAAGGGCCTCGCACCTTCTGATGCATCAGGTAGGTGCACAATAGCATAGCCTAACCCTCTGTACTTTGGTCTATATTGATGCGGGACATAGACAGCCAGCTGATGACCAATCCATTAGTGCAATGGATGGCTGGAAGCATTTGTCTTTGCCTTTGCAATACCACAGAAGCAATGCATGGTCAATGTACAGCAATGACACACCTGTGTGAACAGCCAGGAGACCCCCCCCCCCATGTTATGTTACATAGTTACATAGTTAGTACGGTCGAAAAAAGACATATGTCCATCAAGTTCAACCAGGGAATTAAGGGGTAGGGGTGTGGCGCGATATTGGGGAAGGGATGAGATTTTATATTTCTTCATAAGCATTAATCTTATTTTGTCAATTAGGAACATTCAGCACCCACCCGCTATCAAGGCAGCTGCCTATCATGTCATGCCCTACCTGCACAGGTGTGCTGGCTACTCAAATGATCCAATTAAGGAGGCCATTTAGTCAGCAGCAGCAGAAGTCCTGTGCCTGGACGCTCCAACAGCGGCCAGACACAAGCAGAAGCAGCAGAAGCAGCAGCAGCAGCACCACCTTTTGTTTTTTGGCTGCAGCAGCAGCAAGGCCCACAGGGCTGGCTAGCTGGCTAGCCAGCAAGCAGGTAGCAATGAAAGTAGGAATCTTTCTTTTTAACCCTGTAAGGGGGTGGTGCACTGTACCCGAAGATACTGCCATATCGGGTCAATGCATAGGGCGACGGAAGCAAGCTTCGAAATCGGCCCCCGTTCTCAAAAATCCATTTAATATATGGTCCCCAGATAGGGGACGTATCAGATATTAAACTGATAAGAACAGATACTACACTTGATCTTAGCCAAAAGGCCGAGAAGCGATAACCGTGAAAGGGGCGGGCCCAACAAGGTCCCCTTCATGGGCACTATCACTGCTTGCTGTCAGGGAGGCTGCCAGACAATTTTCCATGCACACTCTGGGCTGGGGGGCAGTCAACCACCAGTACACACAGCAGAACCTAAACCCATACCATTATTGCTAAGCAGCAAGACAGGGGCCCATTGCACTCCCACGGGGCCTTTTTAAATGCAATCCATAACCCGGATTTGCCAGGAACCCTTCTTACTCCTCCTACTTGCATGTGACACTGGGCTTAGGATCTGCATAGGAAACACACACACAAGCACACACCTACCTTTGTTGCCTGCAGATGCCTCCTTGGCTGTCCCCAAACGGTATCAAACCAACACCCACGGGAAGCTGTAAGCATAGAGGACATGCCTGCACCCCATTGGACTTACCTGTGTGGGTTAAACCCGGGTTATTTGACAACCTATGGCGGTGATGGTTCTGCTCAGGCAGAGCAGTGCTGATGCTCCTCATAAAGCTGTCGCTGCTGTGAAGGTTCTAGGTGACATCACAAATCCCTATGGTTACATACACAACAAAGCTGGGTTGTTGTTGTTTACACTCTGCAAGGCCTGTGGAAGTGAGTGACATCATAGCACTGTAGTTCTGAGGGTTCTAGATGGATGCAACAATCTCCTGTTGCTTCTATGAAGGCCATAATAGACGACATCACCAAACAGCTCCATAGTCACATACACAGCAAAGGAGAGATGTTGTTTACACCTAGTGATGTCAGTGGTATTGAGTGACATCACAGCACAGTGCTAAGGCTCCTGGGCCTGGACACAGCAGCGGCTGCAATATCTCAACGGAGAATACGTTTATATATATGTGTGTGTGTGCGCGTATATATATATATATATATATATATATATATATATATATATATATTTCTCCGCCGAAATCACTTTTAAACCCATTTCCACCTTTTTTTCCCTTCTCTTCCTCTTACTTTTTTTTCACGTTTTTTTACGTTTTTCTCCTTTTCGCCTCTTTTCTGGGCGTATTATTCTTCTTTTTCTTCTTTTTTTTCGTCTAATGCATACCCCATCAGTGCAGCAATGCTTATTCAATACCGCCAGCAGATGGAGACACTGGGGGATAATTTTCTAAGGATTTATACTGATTTTTCCTGTCTGAATTTGTCGCACAGAAAGTTGCAGGCCAAATATGTGTGACATTTCTGCGACTTTAGCTTCTAGAGCATTTTTACAACATTATACATAGGTGCTGAATACATAAAAAGCGACTGTTCAGCGACAGACAAGTCGCATCGGCTGAAAGTAGGCCAGAATGTCAGTCCATGTTGGAGCAGGTTTAGATACAGTCTAAAGTATAGATCTCAAAGTCTGTGCACAGAATTTAGCAAGGGCCTCGCACCTTCTGATGCATCAGGTAGGTGCACAATAGCATAGCCTAACCCTCTGTACTTTGGTCTATATTGATGCGGGACATAGACAGCCAGCTGATGACCAATCCATTAGTGCAATGGATGGCTGGAAGCATTTGTCTTTGCCTTTGCAATACCACAGAAGCAATGCATGGTCAATGTACAGCAATGACACACCTGTGTGAACAGCCAGGAGACCCCCCCCCCATGTTATGTTACATAGTTACATAGTTAGTACGGTCGAAAAAAGACATATGTCCATCAAGTTCAACCAGGGAATTAAGGGGTAGGGGTGTGGCGCGATATTGGGGAAGGGATGAGATTTTATATTTCTTCATAAGCATTAATCTTATTTTGTCAATTAGGAACATTCAGCACCCACCCGCTATCAAGGCAGCTGCCTATCATGTCATGCCCTACCTGCACAGGTGTGCTGGCTACTCAAATGATCCAATTAAGGAGGCCATTTAGTCAGCAGCAGCAGAAGTCCTGTGCCTGAACGCTCCAACAGCGGCCAGACACAAGCAGAAGCAGCAGAAGCAGCAGCAGCAGCAGCACCACCTTTTGTTTTTTGGCTGCAGCAGCAGCAAGGCCCACAGGGCTGGCTAGCTGGCTAGCCAGCAAGCAGGTAGCAATGAAAGTAGGAATCTTTCTTTTTAACCCTGTAAGGGGGTGGTGCACTGTACCCGAAGATACTGCCATATCGGGTCAATGCATAGGGCGACGGAAGCAAGCTTCGAAATCGGCCCCCGTTCTCAAAAATCCATTTAATATATGGTCCCCAGATAGGGGACGTATCAGATATTAAACTGATAAGAACAGATACTACACTTGATCTTAGCCAAAAGGCCGAGAAGCGATAACCGTGAAAGGGGCGGGCCCAACAAGGTCCCCTTCATGGGCACTATCACTGCTTGCTGTCAGGGAGGCTGCCAGACAATTTTCCATGCACACTCTGGGCTGGGGGGCAGTCAACCACCAGTACACACAGCAGAACCTAAACCCATACCATTATTGCTAAGCAGCAAGACAGGGGCCCATTGCACTCCCACGGGGCCTTTTTAAATGCAATCCATAACCCGGATTTGCCAGGAACCCTTCTTACTCCTCCTACTTGCATGTGACACTGGGCTTAGGATCTGCATAGGAAACACACACACAAGCACACACCTACCTTTGTTGCCTGCAGATGCCTCCTTGGCTGTCCCCAAACGGTATCAAACCAACACCCACGGGAAGCTGTAAGCATAGAGGACATGCCTGCACCCCATTGGACTTACCTGTGTGGGTTAAACCCGGGTTATTTGACAACCTATGGCGGTGATGGTTCTGCTCAGGCAGAGCAGTGCTGATGCTCCTCATAAAGCTGTCGCTGCTGTGAAGGTTCTAGGTGACATCACAAATCCCTATGGTTACATACACAACAAAGCTGGGTTGTTGTTGTTTACACTCTGCAAGGCCTGTGGAAGTGAGTGACATCATAGCACTGTAGTTCTGAGGGTTCTAGATGGATGCAACAATCTCCTGTTGCTTCTATGAAGGCCATAATAGACGACATCACCAAACAGCTCCATAGTCACATACACAGCAAAGGAGAGATGTTGTTTACACCTAGTGATGTCAGTGGTATTGAGTGACATCACAGCACAGTGCTAAGGCTCCTGGGCCTGGACACAGCAGCGGCTGCAATATCTCAACGGAGAATACGTTTATATATATGTGTGTGTGTGCGCGTATATATATATATATATATATATATATATATATATATATATATTTCTCCGCCGAAATCACTTTTAAACCCATTTCCACCTTTTTTTCCCTTCTCTTCCTCTTACTTTTTTTTCACGTTTTTTTACGTTTTTCTCCTTTTCGCCTCTTTTCTGGGCGTATTATTCTTCTTTTTCTTCTTTTTTTTCGTCTAATGCATACCCCATCAGTGCAGCAATGCTTATTCAATACCGCCAGCAGATGGAGACACTGGGGGATAATTTTCTAAGGATTTATACTGATTTTTCCTGTCTGAATTTGTCGCACAGAAAGTTGCAGGCCAAATATGTGTGACATTTCTGCGACTTTAGCTTCTAGAGCATTTTTACAACATTATACATAGGTGCTGAATACATAAAAAGCGACTGTTCAGCGACAGACAAGTCGCATCGGCTGAAAGTAGGCCAGAATGTCAGTCCATGTTGGAGCAGGTTTAGATACAGTCTAAAGTATAGATCTCAAAGTCTGTGCACAGAATTTAGCAAGGGCCTCGCACCTTCTGATGCATCAGGTAGGTGCACAATAGCATAGCCTAACCCTCTGTACTTTGGTCTATATTGATGCGGGACATAGACAGCCAGCTGATGACCAATCCATTAGTGCAATGGATGGCTGGAAGCATTTGTCTTTGCCTTTGCAATACCACAGAAGCAATGCATGGTCAATGTACAGCAATGACACACCTGTGTGAACAGCCAGGAGACCCCCCCCCCATGTTATGTTACATAGTTACATAGTTAGTACGGTCGAAAAAAGACATATGTCCATCAAGTTCAACCAGGGAATTAAGGGGTAGGGGTGTGGCGCGATATTGGGGAAGGGATGAGATTTTATATTTCTTCATAAGCATTAATCTTATTTTGTCAATTAGGAACATTCAGCACCCACCCGCTATCAAGGCAGCTGCCTATCATGTCATGCCCTACCTGCACAGGTGTGCTGGCTACTCAAATGATCCAATTAAGGAGGCCATTTAGTCAGCAGCAGCAGAAGTCCTGTGCCTGGACGCTCCAACAGCGGCCAGACACAAGCAGAAGCAGCAGAAGCAGCAGCAGCAGCACCACCTTTTGTTTTTTGGCTGCAGCAGCAGCAAGGCCCACAGGGCTGGCTAGCTGGCTAGCCAGCAAGCAGGTAGCAATGAAAGTAGGAATCTTTCTTTTTAACCCTGTAAGGGGGTGGTGCACTGTACCCGAAGATACTGCCATATCGGGTCAATGCATAGGGCGACGGAAGCAAGCTTCGAAATCGGCCCCCGTTCTCAAAAATCCATTTAATATATGGTCCCCAGATAGGGGACGTATCAGATATTAAACTGATAAGAACAGATAAGGTTTCAACAAAATTTTATTGAATAAATAAGAAACCATACAGAATTTAAAATGCAAAATAATAAAAGGTTCACAAAAGTTTTAAAATACAAATAATAAAACCAGTTATAAAAGGAGAAAAAATAAAAATGGCAGGATAAAACATTATACAAATGTCATAAAAACTGATTATATTGTTATTTCGTTCCATAGAGGCAGACACCACATGGATGCTGCCTCGCTGGCCCCCAACTGTTTCTTGTCTCTTAGGTAATAGATGTACATCTCACTCAGGGCCAGCTTTATACAGTTTTTAACATCAATAAAATCATGTTTAAAAAGTAAGATGTTCCTAACTTTCCAGATGGCATTTTTAAAACAATTAATAATCATCCAGCAGATCATCTGCTGTTTAAAATTGGGGCAGTTAAAAAGACCGTAAAAGACACATTCGTGATTAAAATCTTTTAGGCCGCAGGCCCACTTCAAAAGTGGGCCTACCTTCCTCCAAAGCTCCCGTGCAAAAGGGCAGTTCCAAAATATGTGCAGCACCGTTTCGTCCACTCCGCAGCCATCTCTCGGGCACTTGGCTCTCGCCACCAGTCCTCGCCTGTGCTGGAACTCACGAGTAGGGAGGCACTGGTGGACGATTGCCCAGGCAAGATCCCTGTGTACATTCGCCAGAAACTTCCCGTACACGTTCCGCCATACCTTTTTGGATCTTGCCTGTGTGAAATTGGACACTGCCAGGGTAACCTCACTCCGCCTGAGGACCTTTGATACCTTTCTCTGGTCCCCCAGTATGTCAGGCTCCAAATCTTGGAGACCTAGGAGCCTGACTGTCTTTTCCAACACCACATAATGTTTTGGGGGACACAGAAGCACCGGAGCGTTCAGAGGGATGCGCAACCATCTTTTAAAAACCATGCCCGCAGCGTACCTTAAAAAGCAGCTAAAAATGCCATCGGATTTAATCATTTTAAAACAGAAACAGAAATACTTTATGTAAAAGAAAGTAAAAAGGTTAGGAACATCTTTCCCGCCATTATCTTTACTTTTGTACATAAAATCACGCTTTAATTTCTCCATTTTTGAACCCCATAAAAAAGTAAAAACAATTCTAGTTACTTTTTTAATGTATAAAATAGATGGAGGAAATACCATGGCAATGTATAGCATAATAGGGAGTAAAACCATCTTTATTATTAAAATCTTCCCCTCCATGGTAAGGTTTCTAAGATTCCACATTAAAATCTTCTTCTCCATCTTAGCTATAGCTGAATCCCAGTTAGGGCTCCCATCATTGACCTGGTTAAAAACAATACCTAAAACTTTAATTTGATCCTGTTGCATTGTGACTCCTGGGGTGATGGATGAATCCCAGGAGCCAATATAAAAACAGTCACATTTATCTGTGTTTAGCTTAAAACCAGAGACCTCGCAGAAATAGCTGGTGTTCCTCAATGCCCCCCTCATGGATGGAGAGTCCGGGCACAGTATGGTGACATCATCCATGTACCCCAACACCTTTAGATGGGTCCCTCCTCCACCAGGTATCGGTGCGCCTCTTACTACCCGGTCTTTTCTGAGGAGGGCCATCAGTGGTTCGATTGCGCAAATAAAAAGGAGTGGGGACAGGGGGCAGCCCTGTTTGACACCTGATAAAAGAGGAACACCGCTGGTTAAAAAGCCATTAACAGAGACTTGACTAAAACAGGATCGGTATAAAAGCATGATTCGGCTTAAAATCGTTTCAGGCACTGCCATCTTTTTAAGAACTAAAAACAGGTATTCATGGGAGACCCTATCAAAAGCTTTTTCAAAGTCTAAGGATAAAATTGCTACAGTTTGATTTCTATCCTTAAAATACCATAAAACATCTCTTAAAATATTTAGGGATTCAGCTATAGACCTTCCAGGTACCCCACAAACCTGATTTGGGTGAATTAATTTATGAATAAAAGGTTTAAAACGGACAGCTAATAACTTGGCTAAAACTTTATAATCGACATTTAAAAGTGTGATGGGGCGCCAATTTTTTAGCATATCCTTTTCACCCTTTTTAAAAAGTAATGATACAATCCCCCTCCTCCAGGAAGGGGGAAGTTCATTAACAATAAAAGTTTCTTTATACAATAAAACCATATCATCCTTTAAAATATCCCAAAAAGCTAAATAAAATTCGATGGGTAAACCATCTTCCCCAGGGGCCTTCCCACTAGAAAAACTTTTAAAAACAAATAAAAGTTCATCTAAGTTAAGATCACGGGATAAAACCTCCTGGTCTAAAACATCTAGCTTAAAATCAAGGGAATTAAGAACATGTTCTAAAAAGGATGGATTAAGATCTTTCTTATTAAAAAGAAGCTGGTAGAAGTTAAAAACTGCATCTAACATGCCTTTTGGAGTGGATTCACCCTCAAGGTTTTGGATGATATCCCTCCTATTCATCACTTTTTTAAAAAAGAAACGGGAACATTTCTCGCCCTCCTCCAGGTGCTGCACATGTGAGTTAAAAATGATTTGTTTCCCTTTCTTTTCTATGGCATGTTTTATTTCAGTTTTAAGGTTTAAAATATCATTTTCTACATCCATACCGGCTTCTTTCAATTTAAAAAGTACATTTAAACGCATGTTAAGAACATAAAACCACTGTTTTTCCATTTTTGCCTTCTTCTTACCTGCTTTGATAAAAAAAAATCTGATTTTAGATTTGGTGCCCTCCCACCAGTGCAGCATAGGCTCGTGGGGTTTTCTTTGTGATTGCCAGCATTGGTAGGTCCGCACAAACTCCTCTTTTATCTCAGGGTCCTCTAGGAGTGTGGTGTTTAATCTCCAGAGGCCCCTTTTTGCTTTTTGCTCCCCCTCTAGCTCCAGGACCACCAAGAGGAGCTTATGATCAGAGAAGATATTCTGCTCGAGCGTGCATTTCAGGGGTTTAAAAGCTCTAGAGGAAAAAATAAAATCGATTCTGGAGCTCACTCTTCCATTGGACCATGTGGCGCCCGGGTCCTCCGGCAAGAGATCCTTCCAGCAATCTTTCAAGTTAAAATCATCAATAAAATTTTTAAGCAGGTAAGAAGTGCGGTCTTTACGATTAATATCCCCACCCTGCCGGTGTTCCCCATCACGTATGCAGTTAAAATCACCTCCCACCAGCAGGGGGGAAGACCCAACACAAAACAGTGGTAAAATTTCAAATAGTTCTGCCCGCTCCTGTTTATCAGGAGGGGCATACACATTTAAAACACGAATTAAAAGTCCATTAAAATATAGATGAATTAAAAGAGCTCTGCCAGGCACAATCTCAGTTACTGTATGAATAGAAAAGGACTGGCCTCGGCAGAGCAGCCCAACACCCACAGAACGACAGTCATTTGCACCGGACCATATGGATGGGCCCAGCTTCCAGTCTTCTTTTAAGTCTTTATAGTCCATTTTACTAGGGATTCCACATTCTTGTAGCAGGCAAAGGTCAAAGTCACATGTCTCTAGATAAGAAAATAAAGCAGCCCTGCGATCAGGGCTCTTTAAGGACCTCACATTGAGTGAGGCAATTTTTACAGGGATAGGCATAGTTTATGGAGAGTCCGTGCTTGGAGAATCAAAGTCAATAATAAGCTGCGTACCGTCATCCCCCGCCTGCGGGGTCATCAGCTCCTTAATGTTCTGAGGGTCGGAGCTTGAGATCGATGATGCCCCGACCCTGAGCTCGCTCTCGTCCGAACTACGGCACGCCGCTTTCCTTTGAATGTCTTCCTCTTCTTCTTCTCTTTGTCTTTTAAATGTCATACTGCTGTCCATATCCTCTGTGTTGCTCTCACTCGATGTAATCTCTGGCCCCCGGCTGATGGATCTGCGTCTTCTTTCATCTTTTGACGACTGGAACTGCTGCACAGGGGCCTGTGAGGCCTCTTTTCCGGAACCTTTGCCGCTACCTTGGGAAGTTTTCATCGCTTGTTCCCCAGCAAGCGTTGCTGAGGACTGTTGCTCCAACTTCCCCATCGATCGACGATGGCCAGTTTTACCCACCGGGTCCACTGCTGGCGGGGCAGCAAACCCTGGTTTGGCGCCACTTGTCTTCTTGGCCCTGTCCTGTATAGGCGGAGTAAAAGGACCGGGCTCAGACCTGGCCACCTGGCTCCCCTTCCGGCGGGCTTTCACCGGGGCCTCTTCGTCCGGAGCAGGGCGACCCTGGGCCAAGCCAGTACCTGGCTTATGCTGCAATTTTGGGTCCACCTCTGCCCCCACCGAGGCCCGTCGGCTGCCACCCGCCACAGGTGAGCCCCCTTCAGAAGTTTCGGCGGGCTCTTGAGCCAGGTAGGAAGTCGATCGACGTCTTTCAATTTCCCGGGCAGTAAACTCGATCATCCGCCCGGGCTTCGTGGAATCCCCATGGCCTCCCCCTAGCACTACCACCGGTGGGCCCCCCGATGGAGCACCAGAGGTCTTGGGCCTGGACCCATCAGTACCTGCCATCTGGGGTTTGGGCATCTTAAAAAAGGACGTCTTTTGTCCTGTCCCCTCTTTGGGTGGGCCCAGCCTTGACCCACCCATCGTAGTTTTTGCTTTATGGGGACAGGAATTAAAATCATGATTTTCCTCTCCGCAGAGGTTACACCTTATCGTATGGCTACATCTTGAGGCTATGTGACCTTCTTGGCCACACCTATTGCAGCGAATCACACGCTCTGCGCCGCAGGTCTCCTGGGTGTGGCCAAACCTCAAGCAATTTCGGCAATACATAGGCATTTGAGGATAGAACAGGAAGCCCCGAACTCTCCCGATGGCAAAATTTGGGGGCGGATGGCAAAGACCCCCAATACCACCGGGATCCTTACGGAGCTTGACCCAGAACTTCCTCTTGCCGTTCCAGAACCGCACGGAGTTCAATATTTTGTTTGCGAATCGCACCTCTTCGCAGTATCGCCGAAGAAAAGTGGCTATATCCTCCGTGGTCACATGAGGGCTGTGCATAGCCACCACCAACGGTATATGTTCCTCACCATAGAGGAACTGGAACGAAAGACCGTCGAGTCGATCGTCCCTCTGGTCCGCACCAGACAAGGTTGCATAGATGTTATCGCAACACGCCGTGGCCGTGAAGGTGACGGTATACAGGCCACGGCTTTCCTGGTCATTTAGACACAGGATGTCCTCCCTATTGAGGCGGAAGTAGTCAAGAAGAATCACCTCCGCAATGAAGCGGAGGTTCTTCAACTGACGATGGCTCTCCGACACCTCTATGCGGATGGTATTTCGCATCGACATTTCCCCAGAGGGGAAAGCCCAGGAGAACGGCATCTTCCACACCCAGGGACTAAGCCCCTTCCCCAATAGCAGCAGGGGCTCGGAATCCCGCTATAAAAGCGGAACCCTTACCCAAGGCAGAGGTCGGGGGTAC